>NC_138655.1:159718076-159942012 GCF_964273445.1 Streptopelia decaocto
ATGTGTGTGTTGAGTTGACACTCCTGTTCATTAGTCGATTAATAATCCTAATCTCTTCTGATTGTAGACCATAGCTTTACATTCAGCTTGTCATTCCAGACACACAGCACTTCAATTTAGAAATTTCCTTCCTATTAAATTACAGGAAAGGCACATTTCTAATATGAATCAGATATGAAAGCAGTCTTTAGTGGCTGATCTGGACCTGTTGTGTGTTTCTGTGAACATGCCAATGCGTGGCTTACACAGTGGTAAACCACAGAAAGCAAACGTGTCCTGAATGCTAATGACTTTCACCTCACTTTCTTAAATAATGAAGTAATATTATTTCTCAATCACAAATTGCTGAGTGTTGATTAAGAAACTTGCTGCGGATTGTATTGTTCAAGAAACAGATGGAAATAAGACTACATTTCTTAGGAACTGAGGAAGAGCAAACAATGCAGAATGAATGAGTTTAATTGTGTAGGCAACACTGGTGAGACCATTGCTGGAATAAATTTTCAAATGAACATTTAAAAAAAAAGTGAGAAGACAAAAAATGCTGAGAAACATTCTAGCGATGGACAAAACGTTTTACAGTGTTAGAGATTGCAAGTTCTTTTATTTCTTAGAAGACTGAGATGACTATTCATAAAGGTCTCATAGTGTCACTGCTTTGATGGGAGAAAGTTACTTAGTGCTAATACACTTCTCAGTTCAGCAGAGGAAGGCAGATGGAGGGTCACCAGGTAGAAATTGAAATCAGGTTAAAAATGGAAGTGGGACTTTTTTCTTTTATAGAACTGTGTTACAGCTCTAATAATAAACTCTGATTGTTGCACCCACAGTCATTAAATAGCAACACTTACGCAGGCCCACATGAAGCATGTCCTTTTTTCTTGAAAGAAAGAGTGGGGTTCATTTACTCTTTTCAATAAGAGAAGCCAGCTCTAAGTGGCAGGCCAGACTAAATGTTCTCTGGAGGATCCTACTTTTCTCCATCAGCTACAAATGGAGCCCAGAGGAACTAACTTGAACTGAGATGTCTAAATATTACAGTTCTCTAGTGACTATTTCTGTCTTTCCTCTTTCTCACCAGTCTACTCCCAAGCAGTATTTGACCACAAAATTACATTTTCCTTTCCTTTTGAGGTGCAAACGGAAATTGGCCGGAGGTGGCACGGAAAGAGATATGGACTTATGCCAGTGTGGAAGAGGACAAGATGGACTGTGCCATCTAGTTCTGGAGTAAAAATGACCACATCTGTGTGCTAAAGATGGCTTCAGGATCTGGAGTAATTACATGTAAAAACCCGATTAGGTAAAAACACAAACAACAAACAAAGCAAAAAAACCCACCAAACATAATGACTGTAGTTCATACTGACCAAATTAGAAGAGGATCCATTTCTACAGCGGTTCTGCCTACTGGACATCTTCTGCAGGACAAAGCATTTCAGTGACAGATTAAACACTGACTGGCCTTCTAAACACACAATAACCGTCTAATCAATATACTATGCATCACATAAAACACAGAAATCTCTTCTTGGTTCACTTCCTGTAGACTTTTACTGATAGCATAATGTGTCTAGGGAGTGGACACCCAGTAGTACCCTTCAGTAACACCTCTGGAAACTGGTATTCAATCCTCACGCAATGGGAAATGGAATCCATCCAACTTGTTCAAGCTTTGTTCCTTGTTTTGATTCAGTAGACAAATAAGAAAACAAATGCCTTGTTAAACTGCAACACCATGAATAAATGTCCTCTTATATTGTCTTTTTATATTGTCTTGTTAGAGGCAGAAAGATTCAAAGTTCAACCAGAAAACTCAATACTCTCTTACGTTCTGGTGTTATTCTAGTAGCTACAGGTTAGAAAATTGGTAGCAAAGAAGCAGAAAGTGGAGGTGTTGGGAAGGACAAGGCTCCATAAGACCATCATTGAGGAAAAACTGCTCTTTGCAAGTAAATTGAAAAGCAAACTTCTGCACAAAAAGACTAGGACACTGCTAGGAATACTGCTGGATATTTTCTTAAGTGTGACTGTTTTTGCTCTCCAGTGTTGTAGAACATTCAGAAGCTTGAAAATAAACTTGCACTCCCAGTGTTTGTATTTGAGTTGATTTTTCTGTTTGGTTGGTTGCTTTGGTTTGCCTTTTTTTTCCGTAGTGGTTGTTTTAACCTGTAGATGAACGGATTGATAAAGCTCTTTGATGGGAACATCAGGGCTTGGAAAGGAGTGAAGAAATCTAAACAGTACTGAACACTGAGGACTCTCATACCAATACATTTTCACCCTGCTCTTCTGGACATTCCAGAGAGCTGCCAAGTCCACTTAAACAACAGAAATTATGATAGAGAAAAGTGGATCTGCCTTCATTTTTCCTTTGTTGTATCCAGGTAATTACAGCTACCTTGAGGAAGTGGAATATTATGCCATCTAGTTTTTATGTAAAAGCTGACTTCGAAGGAGATGTATTCCTCTGTCCACTGAAAAAAAAAACCCAAACAAACAAACAAAAAACCCAGAACAAAACCCAAACTAACCCAAACAAATGCATTTTTCTCATTGCTTTTCCTCTAGTCTGTGAAAAATGCAGCAATAGCTGAATTCAGATCTGCGGGTAAGAGAAGAGGCTGAGGGAGCAGTGGGAGGAAAGTGTTTATTTCCACATCTGCAGTGACTCCTTGGAACACATATTACAAAGTGGGGTCCTAGACATTGTTTGAATTACTTTCCTTCCCTTATGGAGAAGGATTCAAGGCAAGTCAGATGGAAGCATGTATTGAATGGCTGGTCATCTGCTGAAAGCAAAAGACTAACAGTGAGATTAATTTGCATGGCTTTTGGTGTTATATAGCATCCAGCTAATGTGAAAAAGTGGCATAATCTGTAAGCATGGGTGTCAAGGCAGTTGAATGAGTTTTCCTTCCTGGAGAAGGAAGATTTTCAGCCTCAAAAAGATCATGGTCTCTGTCAGCCAAAAAGGGGGTTCAGGCTAAGAACTCTAAATTTTACCCATCTCTGCCCATACAAACTCAAACAAAAAATTTCCTACAACTTCTGCATTTCTGTTATTGTATAGTTGTGAAGTGGCATCATGTTCCATAACTGGAAGATAAAAGAAGAGAGAAAAAATAAATGAAATTCTTTCTTCTGCTGAAAAGATCAGTCATTGTCTGGCTCATCTTATTTCTGAATGCGTGGTGGCATTTTCTTATCTCCACATCCCAATCAGTGATATAACATGTCATATCAAGACTCTTGTAAACTTTGGCTGTATCAATTGGATTTTCTTGCAGTTAAGTCCTACAAGTCTGAAATAGCATTACTATGATGACTGTGACATTAAATGGACATGTTAGTAATAGATACGAAGACACAGGAATATAGGGATGTCTCAGGGCTCTGCTTTTTGTAGGAGCCTGAATTAAGGGATGTGCCCTAAATGCCTCTGAATCAAGAATATTCAGTCTGTCCAAATAATGTTCATTGGCATTGTATCATAAGTAACAGCGATAATATCTGGCTGCACTAAAGTATCTGTGGTATCCATTCCCATCTAAATAGAGCTATCAAAAACTGTGTCTTTGTCTTTTTCTAACAGGATCAGAGGTAGGAATCTTCAAAGAGCATTTCATTCATTTCCAAAATAAAAAGCTACTATAGTGGGAATGCTTTCCTGTGGAAAAGCTGAAAACGGAAAAAAAAGAAGCAGCAATAATTAAAGACACAATTCCAATTATTTAATTAGAATATGATAATCACTTATGAATAGACATGGCATGGATATTAAAGGTTACATTACATTTTTAGCAAATTCAATCTTGATTGTAAAGTGTTAAGCAGAATTTAAAAACTTAAGACATTTTCAACTTTTCAGGAGAGGAATTGCAGTGAATTTAGATCTTTTTTACCCAGCTTAACTCTAGCTTAGGAGCATGTCCACACTTATTACACAAGATTATGTTTGTGGAAGTTCCCGTCTGTTACGTGCAAAGTTTGATAAAACAGGTATGAAAAGTGGAGTAGCAGAAACTCCTTAACCTTTGAAGAATAAATTATGCTAAGTATGATTGACTTTCACTTGGAGTAGGGCCAGAGCAATGGAAAATTGACCTGAAGGTAAAGCATCATTCCCAGGGTGTGCAAATTGCTACAAGGTTTACACCGCCGTCAGTAAAGACAGAATGAAAAGAGAACTTCAGGTGTGATGGATGAGCTGGTCTCACTACAGGTTGCAGTGGGGAAATAAAGAATAATTAAAAAAAGATCAGTTTTAGGCACAACTGCCAGGTTTCTGCCAGTTTACATGTAATCTAAGTCACTTGGACTTGGCTTTTATGTTGTTTCACAACCAGTTGTATAACATTGATTGAATTTTCTCCTTCGACCCTCAAAGATACTTAAAGATGCCAGATCCTTAAAAATAAGTAACATTTCTGACAGCATGGCATCACTGGACACCCCATTTCCCTCTGTTTTTGAATGGAAATATCTCATTGTAGAGTATTTGATTAATTTCTTCCGTGTTACACAGTCAGGTGGCATTTTCTGTTCAACTCTTCTCTTGTCTATCAGTTTTGTCCTCCCTTTTAAAATATTTTCTCAGACAGGCAATTGCTCTTTTACAATGTTGGGGTTTTTAGGTTTTGATTTGTTTTTATGTTTTGTGGTTTTGTTTCTTTGGTTGGTTTGGGTTTTGTTTGTTTGTTTGTTTTGGGGGGGTTTGTTTGTTTTCTTTGTTTATGGGTGTTTATTCTTTGTTTTTGTTTGTTTGGTTTGTGTTTTTTGTTTGCTTTGGTTTTTTTGTTGTTGTTTTTGTGTTAAGCTTAGTACCTTATATTGCTTCCCCACACAGTATATCTGTTAATAAGTTCAATGGAAATCAATAGCAATGGCAAAGTCTCTCCTACTAACACCATGTATTTTATATTAACAAAATTAAATGATGCATCATATTGCAGTGAACACCTGTGGTTCTTGTCTTTATCTAACATCAAGGCAAGGTTGCTGTTATTGTTTTTACAGCATGGAATAATTTCAGATTTGAGTGATGAAAGGGCAGCTTTTCAGTGTTTTTTCTTTATCTGAATTGTGATTTCTTTGATAATACAGCAAAGATTTTGTACCTCTGCCAAGGATATAAAGGTCCTCTACAGAGATAAGAACATTGGACCTATTGTAGAACACTATAGGGAAGAGAAAACATAAAACTACTGAAAGTAGCCCAAAGTGTTTAGTGAGTTTTATACTGATTTTTCTAATAAAAACTCTACTGGCAAAATGTATTATCTAAACCAATTAGTACATGCAAACCTTCCATATATTAGGATCCCAGATCTTTTCTGTTGCCTGTGTGTGTCTGTGGGAAAAGGGAGATGTCCCTGTCTGTCTATAAAATATGGGAAATGAGCATGAAACGTCTTTTAATTATAGTGATGTTGTTCCCTGATGATCAGGCGGAGGTCTGGAAATTAAAACTGAGATCAGACACACAGGATCCACGTCACCTTTGATTGCAAAAGAGAGAATTATATCTACACGATCGCTGTCTAGCTTGAATTGTGCTCTCATATTATCAAATTAAGATATTAATAAGGTATCCTTAAAGTGAATGTCTTGCAAAAACCCAGAAAGAATAAAGCTTTCAATCTGATCTTGCCTACCACAAAAGAGATCAGAATAATGGTGAGGTTTTTGGTTAGCGAAAACGATTTTATAATATACTATGAAAATCTTATAACTAGAGAGTGTAAAAACAGAATTGCAGTTTGTATGAATATTTCATTATGTTTATACTTGCAGAACATCAGTGTTGTTTAGTAGCAACTAAAAATGCATTGTATTCATATTCCATGTCATAGTATTAAATGACTGGAAATGTTTATTTCCACTATATTTTGGTTAAATGCTATCAATTTTTAATATATATTAATATTTTACAATATGAGAAAATAAAGTGAATAGATTATATGTAATTTTATATAGCGGTAGGGTTTTCCTGTCATTTTGTATGTGATTGAACAAAACTGCTGTATCAAACTGGAAAATAAATACCTTTCTTAAAGCAACAGGAGCACATACAGTAAATCCTTAATATTGCAGTGTACACAAAAATATCTATAATAAATCTGTGTTTCTTTAATTGTCCTGTTATGATCACTTAACTTGACAGATTGTTTTATCTGTACCATAGTCGGTCATGTGCAGAGCTCTCTAGGTGACGGTGACACTCCTTGCTCCAAATTTAGCTCATATAGTTCTTTCTTTGGGTTAATACCTTTACAAATGGGAGGGCTATAGATATCCATTTCCTTTGCCTAAATTCAACTCGGGTCAGATTGATCTCTCCCTGCTTTTTGCATGTTTAAAATATTAGAAAAATAGTTTCTTTCTTATAACAGCCACCTGTTATGCCACAGACAGAAAATATTCATTTAGTCGAATTTCAACTTGAAATTTGATAGAGCTGTGTTAGGAAGGTGAGAAGAAGCACCCTGAAATGGATCTTTTTCCATTCTCCAATAACAATGGATGAAGCAGAAATTACTAACCTGGATTCTCCATGATCAGAACAAACAGCTATAACCATACCATGAAATTAAGAAAAGGATTCACCTTGCGCTGTTGTAGCTAAGCCAAGGTTAGGAAATGACAGGGGGGTGAGGTAGTGTCTTCCCTGCCCTGCCCAAGCACAAGCTTTATTTTAATAACTCAGTTTGGTTTCCAGCCAGACCAGTTCCTTGATCCAATTGACTATGTCTTCATGAATGCTCAAACCAGCACACAGAAAATTGTAGAAACAGCTTTTTTTGATAATAGCATTCATTTCTGATGATTTGAAGTGATTTTAGAACTAGAGAAAAATCCTCACCTAATCCAGACTGAGTGCATTAGCAGGTTAACGGTTTTCTCAGTCTCCTTACTGCACAGATAATAACAACCTGGAAAAGAGAACATTGAGCCCAAATCAGCTTGATGGGAAAAAAAAACGCCACATGATATTCTGCTTACATTGTGTTAAATGTGCTTTTGTATTCAGTGGAGTCTACAGAAACAATTTTAAATTTCATAAGGGAAACAACAGCACATTAAAGCAAAATGAGCAGTGTCAGCATGGAGGCTAGAGGGTTTTCCCTTGAAAAGTTCCCTCATCCCCTGCATGACACTGTTTTGCAAATCCTCGTCACACATGCAAATTTTGTGTGGGTTCAAGACAAGGTTGGACAAATGAGTGGAAAAGGTGGAAAACACCACAGACACAAGTGGGAAGTTCTCAGAAGAGCAGAGTACATCCCTGCCTTAGGCTCACTCTCTTCCCTAAGTGTTTTTGCCACCATCAGAGATGAGGTAGAAGCTTAGACCTGATGTATGTTCTGATCTGCTAGGAGTATGAACAAATAGTGCTGGTCAGAAAGTTGTCAAGTGAACTCCCCGTGAAATTATCTGCCACCTTTTCCAGCAAAAAAAGAGTTGTGGAACTGAAATACCATATGATTACTCTGAAAAGATTCCAAACTTGCCTTTAGCTGGGAATGAAAACTCTTCTGTGTTTTTCCATAGAGGTGAGAGAGAGGACAAAAACTGTTTCAGACAGAGTGGGTGTGACAACATCAATGTTCCTTAATCCCCTCCTGTTTCCTGTGGACACAATATGTTTGTCTCCTCAGTTTCGTTGGTGTTTGAGCTATTTAATATTTTTTATGACTTTTTCTCAAATGCTTTGTGTACAGATTATAGATTATTTCTCTGTTATTCCCATATATACTATTTACATATTGATTTTAGTCTGTATACACGTCATGACTCCACTAGATGGCAGCCGGGACCTTCACAAATCTCATCCTGCTGGAACCGAATTACACTTTTGACGGATTCCCTTGACAAATAGCAATTAAGTTGTTCTAATCGATGGATGAATTATTTCACCATTTTTCCAGTGAGACTCTCCGCAATCAGTACAGCACCAATGGACGCCACTATTCATCATACAGCAGGCTTTTATGTCTTTCTTTCCTCTTCTGCTTGCTCGGGACTACTGAAATGATGGCAAAGGCATCTGGAGGGCTCTCCACAGGGTTGTGCCATGTGTTTACACTGGATGTCCCTTAGAAAAGGAAGCCCAAAGCACTCTTGAGGCCAGCCTGTCAAGCCTTGTACAAGTTGTGAGACTGCAAGTGTGGATTCATAGAATCATTTTGGTTGGAATAGACCCTCGAGATCATTGAGTCCAACCATCAACCTAATACTGTCACTAAACCATGTCCCTAAGAACCTCATCTACATGTCTTTTAAAGCCCTCCAGGGATGGTGACTCCATCACTGCCCTGGGCAGCCTGTTCCAATACCCGACAACCCCTTCCGTGAAGAATTTTTTCCTAATATCCAATCTAAACCTCCCCTAGTGCAACTTGAGGCCATTTCCTCTTGTCCTATCACTTACTACTTAGAACTTGCTATTTGGTCCTATCACTTGCTATTTCAGGTATTGTGGAAGCTCATACTCATCCCTGAGCATGGTCTGCAGGCTCCTGGGCCACCAGCCACGACTGGAGAGCAACCTGCAAGCTGTTTGCAAGGCCACTGTTGACTGACAGCTAAGTAGAATATATGTCCCTTCACTTTTACAGTCACACTGGAGACCAGTCATGGTCATAATAACTTTCTATCTCCAAACATGAAGGGAATTTGTTGGAGTTCCTCTGGGGGCTGCCAAGTCTCCTTGTGTTGCTGGTGGGAGCGTCTGGGAGGAGATGGACTTCTGTGGTGTATCCCCTCCCATTTGAACAGATGACGAAGAAGCAGACAGATGGCAAAGTTGACAAAGCAAAGGCTGAATCATCTGCATGTATTAATTGGTGCCTCAGAGCTCGCGTTTGACTGAAAACAACTCGTGCCAGAAGAAGGGTTCTCTGAGGCTTTACCCCATCAAGCACCAAGTGTGGATTTGGCACCAAATCCTCCACCTCCGGTACGAGCAGCAATATTGCTGTGGTTGTACAGAGCTCAATTCAAGCTTTAAAACCCATCTGAGATGCCAAGAAAACAAAAGTATTAAAAAGTGACCCATCATTAGTGCCACAGCTGCTTGGCTACTCACAGATATGGGAAGCTCATTCACAAGGGTCCCCGTGGTGGCTCGGTCCCTCGGTTGTGACAGTAGTAAATGCATTTGTGAAGTCAGCTCTGTAAATCATGTAGTGCTCCTTTTTGTGACAGAATCTTGGTAGTTCCCTGTCTTTGTTTTAGTAGTGCATTTATAGTGTTTTAATATATTTTAATGGATTTTGGAGAGCTTGCAGTGACCTCTGTGAGGCTCAGTTTTTGTAAAAAGGCTACATGTGAAATGCAGATGGATTCCAATTCTAGTAGGTGGATATTTAATCATAGGGTTAATTAAAAAAATATGTATAATAATTTTTTCACTTGCCTTCTGATAAATAAACAGCTGCAACAATGAAGGTGTTGGAAACATTAACTTACTATTCATTTCCTAACCAGGGCTATATGGAATATTTTGGAAATGTCAAAGTTTTATTAAGAAATGAATTTTTTCTTCTGGTTTTCAAGTTTCAGTAATGTTTCTGAGGAGTTTTTGTATCCTTGGAAAACAGTTCACACCAGTTGTGGAAACCAGCTTGACCTACAAACATGGTTAATACTGCGCACATCACACATACTTCAGTCTCTTTTTGGAACAGGGATTATAGTAGTCCAAAGCATGCTTTTTTGTATCTTTTTTAACGTAAAATTTGCTCTGGCATCTTTCAGCAGGAAATACAGACAACTACCAACCATTAAAAATCAAAATATCAACCCACTAAATGTATCAGGGGGTTCTCTTTCGTTGACCATCTTCTTTTTTTCCTGCTATCTTTTTTTCCATAGGAAATGTGAGTCTAATGGTCTTTGCAATGGGAAACTGCTATAAAGAAAGAAAGGGTTTACCATGAGAGATGAAGTCCCAGGGGGATCATCTGGTCAGTTGCAAAGAGATGGGATTCATCTGACACTATTTTGTCATCTAAGAGGCAGGTGCCTAAATTCAAGCCAGGAAACCCAGGCTCTCTTGATACAGGGAATTGACAATTAACTAATTAACACTTGACACTTACAGAGCTAACCCTTTAACCCGCATCTCTATTGCCTAGCCTTGCTTAGCTCTGTGTAACTTATTGTACGAGAAACAGGACTTCACTGATGCCTTGCAAAGATAATAATCCTTGGGTGAACTAGATAACAGAAACTTGGGCACAGGACAGGAGATACGCCAGTTTTAACCAACTCAGCAGTCTGAGACCAAACTAACTCATCACACTGGACCAAAGGTGACCGTGTACAAAGAAGAGGACCCGGGGTCACGATCACTGTGCAGCTGCAACCAGGAGGAGCCAGAGGTGGAGACTATGGAAATGGTCTCCTGGAACTCATTGTAATAAGAGCCGCCTTCTTGGGGACAGGTTATGAATATGTGTAGGCGTTCCTAAAACTTTCATGAATATGTACCACTTCATTGTATTTAACCAAGCTCACAACTACTGTAAAATACACACGTATTAGGTGAAATGATTCCCCGTGTGTCCAGCATTGTAAATAAATAGGTAAAATACATATCTTCCTTATAACCGCTAGGGTTGTAAAGTCAGTTCCAAGCCTCACTCTTTCTTGTCAAAAGTGAAGAATAGATAATTTTGAGATGTGATTTACCTGATCTGTATCAGACACTAAGATGGGAAAATCCCAAAGTTTTTTTCAGTATTTAAGCAGGTGTTTACCTAATTTGCTGGCATGTGCCATTTGCTTTGCAGTTTCTGGCATTTGCATGGATATTAAGGGGAAAATGCACTGCAGCAACCAGGTGCAAGTGCTGTCTATCCTCATCCCTCAGCTTTTAATGCATCTGTTTTCCTGAGTGCCCTTTCAGAAGATCAGTAACAAAAGGAAAGTAGCTTTTAAATACCTGTTGGATTTTAATCTTGGTCTGTCTTGCTTTAAAAGCTATGGAAAAAGAATAGATTGGCTTTTAATAAAGTACGAACTATTGGAACACCAGTAATTTTCTTTCCTCAGAGAGCCACAGTGATAATAAAATTTAATTTGATTAATTCGCAGCTCACATTTAAAATGTTGGGTTCTTTTTGTTTCTCTCTCTCTTTTTTGTTTCTTTTTCTGTTTTTCCCTTGCTTTCCTTTTGGCACTTGCATTTATCAGCTATTTGAAAACAATTCAGATGCTTTTAGCAGGAAGTGGTTACCTCTGTGCCCAGCAAGGAAACTGCCAGAACATTGGTACCTCGACTTCTGATATGTGATGGAGAGGAACATTTGGTGAGTCATGTAATGACGCACTGAGACAAAAGGAAGTGAAATTCCTCTAATTTTTCTGCTCTTTCACTTCACAGGTGACTGCTCAGCATTTGGTCATGTACTACATTTCTATTAGTACTCAACTTGTCTTTCTTTATAGCCACATATTTGAGCAATGAAATACGAAAGTTACAGAAAGAAAAAGGAAGGATGTTTCCATTAGAGCTGGCTGGAACATTCTTTTAATGATTTCTTGGTTGGTTTTGGAGGTCACTATGTGTGTCAAAAATCCTTCTTCAATGAAAATAAGATGCTTTGCATAGATTATTGGTTTTGAAGGATTATCAAGCTCACACTGAAATGTTTGAGCTACCTGAAAAAGTGAAAGTCGGACTCAAATATCAGACCTGACCATTTCAACACAATTTAATTACATGAAATAATTTTGAATGTTTTACTTTTGCGTTTTCCTTAGGGCTCCTATAAGCTGTTAGAATAGGCATTTGCTTCATCTTGCTCATGACATAATGACAATTCACAAAGACAGGCTATCCTTAAACTATTGAAACTGTTTGAAAACATTTATCTACAGTGTAATTTCAGGGAGAAAATGTTAAACTGTTAATTTCCTTTTCCTCAACTGAAAAAAAACAAATGGGGCTTCTTTTTTTTTTTTTCTTAGCAGTATGTAAAAATATTCCAGAACACACACAGATGGACACGTGCACACACAAACACACAGACACACACACACACTTTTTCCAGAATTGTCTTGCTCAGTACTTATGCTGCTTTTCTCCAATATAGACATTTTGTTTTCCTGTATATTCATACAGCTGCACCTCCTTCAAATTAGTGTTCTCGTGCATCTCTGTTTACCTGAACATTTATAAAATAGCTCCAAGAAGTGTAACCACTGGAAATATCCTGATAAAGAGATTGTAACCAGAGTCTGTGCCAGTTTGTGGCATCAGCAAGAGGTGATACAGGCAACATTGCAATATAGTCTGACAAAAGATTCTTATAAGAAATGTGTCCCCTCTAACGGGCGTTTGGGATTTGGAGTGCTGAAAAGCTTTTTTTGATGAGAAAAGCAAGGGTTTTATCAGCAAAACTGGACAAACACCAAGTAGGTGGTTTCACAGGGGGCAAACATGCAGAGAAAAAGGCAGCAGGGGAGCACTTGGCCTTTGTGGCTCGTCTGCATTTACTTTGTAAGTGAAGGAATCACAGGAATTGGTATCTGTCGGGCAAAAATAAAAATTGTGAGAGCCTATTGCAAGGGGTATGTGCAATAGGGCAGCCCAAATAATCCCAGTGAGCAGTCATGAGCTCTTTTTCTGTAAATGCTCAGCTGGAGCAAGAGGGATTTAGGCAGGGGAGGTGCACGGGCTAGGCTCAGCCTAAGGGAAATGGTTAGAGTTGGTGAGGGGTGCTTATAGCAAGTTAAATCCTGTTCAAGATACAAGTCACTAAAACCTCAAGGAAAAATCCAAATCTGAAGAAAAATTCTTTCACAGTTTCAATACAAGTGCATCAGAAATCACATAAAATAAGCTCCAAGGTTCAGGTTTGAGCCTTGAGATAATGTATGAAATATAAATGAGATCAAACCTAAGAAGCAGAGTGCAACTTGCCCTCTTGCTAATAAAAGTCAGCCTGATAAGGTAGCTTCAAAACACATCCTACTCTTCCTTTTGTAGGCGTATACATTTTAAAAGCTATCATCCAAGGCCTCCTGATCAGTGCGTTCCTTTTTCTGATTCTCTCATCAATATTTTGGCAAAAATAAACTGCAAATGCTAAACTTTTATAATCCTTAATAATAATTATTTTAAAAAAATGTCTTGGATCAGAAATATTGTTCCATATGGTTGAGTTTCTTCTGATCCAAATCAAGATGTGTGTCACAGGCTTCCTGTGTAGACAACAGGTTATACAGGCACCTCCAGAGCTGGTTATTTTTGGAGATCTACACTACAGACCTTATATCCCTCACCAGTGGCTTTAAAACGGTTCTGTGTCTTATTTAGAAGTCAAATTTTTAGGTATCTAAGTGTCTAAATTACAGCATTTGAAACCCAATTCAAGAAACAAAGTTGAATTCTGTCTCTACTGCATATAAGCACATTGTTATGTTTTGGTTTTTAACTGAATTTCAGCTGAAAGTGGGCCAAATCTTTTTCAATATCACCTTGCTTTCTAAAGAAATAAAGTATGTAGGATACCAAGAAGGAAAGTTAAAGAAGAAACAGAATGAAGAGCAGCGGTGCTCTGTGGGACATGGCAGATACAGAAGGGAAAAAAAAACCACCACCTCACTGGAAAGATGGTAAATGGAGCTTCCCACAAAAGAAAACCAGAAGAAACAGATCCTACACATTAGACAGAAAGTCAGAGCAGCCTCTCTGTAGCAGGTGAAACAAAGTGAACTCACTGAAATGTGTCAAATCCTTTTCAATTGTCCCTCTTGTTTGCTGTGCTACCAACTTCACAGTCCTCTGCAGGAGGTCCAGGAGACACCCCTGGACACTTTGAACAGGTAAAATATTTAGGTTTTTCCCATCACTCCTCAGATGTTAGGGCTTTGAAGAAGAGAACCCAGCTGCTGCATGCTCTCATTTTTTTTTTCAGACAGCAAACTAAAAATATCAAATAGATCTGGAATATGGTCTGTAGAACTATTTTGTCCTTTCTGCTCTTCTACACAACTCCATTTGGACAGTGTTAATAAAATTAAGTTTTACATCAAACAAAGAAACAAAATGACAGGCAGACAAAACTTTATAATCTGCTTTATTATTTCTTTAGGAGTTCAATTTCAGAATAAGACATGAAAAAGTGTCAGATTTGCTGCTCTGTGGTTTCTGTTACGCTCCACACTGAATCTTCCTTAGGGCAAGCTTTTCTCTAGCTAGCTTTCCTATATATTTCAAGTACGAACTATATTGACCCATAGTCGAGTAATTACCATATGCCATTCAAATGCTTTCGGTAGGACTTAACTTAGCTTAACACCACAGTTTTAAATCTCCACAACACAAAGAAGGTTGCCTGGATATATGATGGGGGGAAGCAAGCACCTTTCAGAGAGCAGTGCAGTATCCTGAAATGAAATAAACTGTCCTCTGATGATGTGTCTTTCTCTCTAAACTCATGAAGGTAGCCAACAGGACACTTGTGTCAGACTGAGGGAGCAGCCTTTCAGTATTATGTTACAGGAGACAAATTCTGTCTGAATTATAGAGCTGCAGAGAATTTTATTCTTACTAATAAATTAATAAAAGTATTTTGTTATTAGCACTTATATCTGGCTTCACGAAAGAGTGTAGGTGTTAGATATCACCAAGAGATGCTGGTATCTGTTAAATCTAACCTTGTAAAAAACAAGCATAAGCAACTAGATTTAATTGTTCACAAATGCCTACTACTGTCTGAGGAGTCCTGAAATATCTTTTACACCTACATGAGGCAGAAAAATACAATGTAGGAGTCGCATTAAATCTATGGCTTTCTGACAAGAAGGGCAAGTGGAGGCATATCTCATAGGGGGAGATAATTAGATAGTTTCTTAAGATGTTATTCAGTTGTCTGTAGTCGTCTATTATGATGAAATTTAAATGAGACATTCACATTATGAGTTACTTTAGGGTTTCCAAAACAGTTGTATGGCACTGACAGATGGGATCCAGGTCAGACAACTGACATCTTAAAACAGATCTAAAAAATTCTTCACTTGTACAACCAGCTGACTCAAGCATTACAACTAAGATATACCACAGATGCTTATATTTAAGTGCCTGTATTTAAAGCTAAATCCCCTGTTTTACCAAAAATAAGACTTACCCTGAATATAAGCCCTAGCATGATTTTTCAGGATTTTTGAGGACACTTGAAATATAAGCCCTACTCCAAAAATAAGCCCTAGTTACAGTTCATTAAAAAGTCAATTTAAATAGTGTCCAGGTAGCTATAAATATAAGTAGTATTAAGTTTTGGAACAAAAATTAATATAAGACCCTGTCTTATTTTCAGGGAAACAGGGTCCCACCACTAAAAGTGAGACTATTAATATTAAGGATGTGATTCAGCTGTCCGTACACAGCCCTCTTGTGTCATCTGAGATTCTCTGGTTTACTCAAGGTGGCAGAGATGACTGAGGTCCTACAGGACACCTGTGTCCTTCTGAATCATCTGCTAGAGGTCTAGTGGGGTAAGAATTTGGTGGAAGATGAAGGATTTCTTGAGCTGCTGGATTGTGTGATACTCACTCTGTGGACCATACTGACTTCAGCTTGAAGCTTAGGAGTAATTATCATTATTGTTCACTAATTTAGGTGTTAGGTTTTACATGGTGTCCTGGATATTTTAGAAGACAGTACCCTGAGAGAGACTGAGACTGAGGCAAAGTTCTCCCAACCAAGATGAATGAGATCCATGAAAATTATCGTAGTATTTATCCAATTACATTGTTGCTAACACAGCAGCATGTGTTTTGTTGTTTTAGCTAAGAAAAAACATGACTTTATTTTTAATGCCTGTCTGGAGGTTAGAAGCCACAGGCAAGACTTCATTGTGGTTTCTCACTGTAGAGTCTTCTCAAGGGAATGGAAATGAAAGCAGGAAGACTTCAAGAATTCCAGAGTGTCAGGAAAAACAAAGACTTAAACAATGATAACAGCAGAAGCTGAAGAAGCAGCATCTTCTTTCATGAAATTTTTGTTTTAAAATTTATGCAAAGAAGATGAAACTTTGTAAAGGGAGATGAACGTAATCCCAAACACTGATGGCGGTGCTCAGACAATGAAGGCAAGTTGTTTAATTATAGATGCAAATTGTGGAAGAATTAATAAAAATTCATGGCCCCATAGAGCATCACTGTAGTGTTTATTCCTCTTGATGACAGAAGGCCTGAAAGCCTGATAGCCTTCATGTATATCACTGCATGGGCAGAGGGAGAGGTTTTTTCAAAGGCGCATAACAGATTTTGATGTATAAATCTGACTACATGACAAGTAAACCTACATGGCTAATTGTTGTGGGCAAGCTTAAAATCCTAAAGTTAGATTGCATTGTAACTTTTAGCCATTGGCTCAGGGGCGGCTGTGGGAAATGGGGACAGGAGGAGTATATGCAGGAAACCTTAGAAAAGATAAAAGGCACAGTGAGTGATGAAAATAAATTAGTCCAAACTAAACAAGTAAGCAAGTGAAGTTATTTTACCTTCTATCAGCTATTAAGAAATCAAACCTAAGCTTTTGGTGTAGAACATCTTTATAGTAGATAAAATGAAATCCAGTGAAATGAAATACAGAATTTTCCACCTCTAATTCAACCGACTTACGTTAGTCACACCTTAAGGGAGACTGAATTGATATTTGGAAGTGTCTGTGTGTCTCCACTGACTGCCTGAAAATTTAGCTTGAAAACCACAATAAAGTAGAATATTTTCAGTTGGAAGGAACCTAAAAAGATCATCTAGTCCAACTGGCTGACTACTTCAGGACAAAAGAGACTTAGCCTACAGATGAGATGAATGCAGCTTCATCTATCTCTCCAAAACAAGAAGGTTTATTTTCCAGAAGTTATTGGTCATCAATATGTCCAGTTTGCAATGTATAAGAGTAGCACACACAGACAATCTGATTCCTTCTATGTACCAGAGAGTATGAATGCGGAGAGGAACAGACGACTTCAAGTGTATTAATTGCTTTCACCTTCAGTTGATTGACACTTTGCTTCTGAGCTTTCATAGAGATTAAATTTCTACTTCCCTTACTAAAGAAACCCTTACTATCTATCTGGATTGGAGAGTTCTTTAGAAGCCATGAAATTCTGACTGTGAAGGGCAGTCAAAGGAAGATAGATACATAATTTATTTTCCCTTGGGTAAGGGTATGAACCAGATTAATTACTTTTCATGAGCAACCACAGGCAGATGGAGCCCAGCTATTATTACAGCCATTAAGTGTCTAGGAGGAAGATAATCAATCAATCAGTCTGTTAGACTTGTAATCGTGGCATCTGAAATAATCAAGGAGCAGCAGATCTTTTCATCTGCCTGCTTGTCTATTTTTCTACCTATTCATATCTTCTAGATAACAATATCTATCTATCGATTACCTAATAATCATCACTTTGTAAGACATGTTCTCAGCTGGTAGCAATGTAGAACTGTTCAAATGAGTTGAGTGTCAGCAGTTTCCTTTCCTTGGTGGGTCATCCTGGTATTATTTCCTTTCTGTAGAGTTAAAGTTGAATGAAAACAAAAGCAATTAGCATTCAGATGAGCTGAATCAGGGTCAGCTGAATCAAAGAAGCAAAACAGAAACCCAGCATAGCAGAGGTTCTCTCTCTCTTTCCATCTCCAGAAGATTTTACATATTAAAGAGAAGCGCTTTATTTTTCATTGTGATCAGAACTTAATTACAGATGCAGTTACTAATAAATACCATTGCCAACAGCTGTTTCTTTTAATATATTGCATAAATCATGTCTCTACCCCTCTCTTCTGCCAACCCTGTTTGAACTGTTGTCTTCAAGATGACTTTTGTAGAATAGGTCCTCAGGGTCAGGGTGGCCAAAGAGCAGAGAGAAAAACTCAATGATTATTCACATTCTGGAGTGCCAGCAAAGCTTTTCCCTGTGATATATAATTAATGAGAGAAAGGGGGCATTTACATGCATGCTTATCCATAGCACGTATTGCTCCTGTAGATCAAGCATTTCTCTGTCAAGCACCTTCCAAGTGATCTAAAAAGAATCGGTTTATTTATTCTGTGCTGTTAAGTAATTGAAGAAACTAATGGGGGAATAATAACATGAGTTTGGTAGCTCATATAAACATGAAATTTCAAGTTGCAATGTTCCTCCAAAATTATTATTGTGCATTTTGAGTCATGTATCAATAATACGTAATTCAGCTGGCTCCGTTTTGAATATCTCTGTGCAGCCCATGTCCTGATTTTCTTCAATTTTCCCTCAATGAAGTTTGTGTCCTGATAGACATGATCTCCAGTTTTTCATTGCAAATAAGCACAAAACCAAAAGATCATTGAAAATACAGCTGAAAAGGCCTCAAGAGATTGCCTAGCCTATATTCTTTTTCCAAGGGAGGCCCTGCTTCCCTAACAAATTATTTTAGATATTTATACAATCTGCTGCTAACGAAATCCAGAAATGAGAATATTGCAATCTGGCTGGAGACACTTCTTGCTATATAATGCTTTGTCAGTAATGCCTTTATAATTACCTGAAACATCTCTTGCTGAGGTTTAAGCCTTTTTGTTGTTGTTTTAGCTACAGCAGATGCAAACATGAATGTATAACTTTCCTTTTGGCAGACACGCTTTATATCTTTAGAGACTGTTTATGTGGGGATTGTAACTGCAAGGGAGTGAGTATTCTTTCTTTAGTTTTATATGGGCTTCTGACTCAAAATGTAACAAATAGATTTGGAAAATCCTACAGATTATGATACCAAATGCCAGAGACAGAAGAAAAGCTGAGACACACATACATACACACAAACCAAACCAAACCAACAACAACAAACACCAAAAAAAACAACAAAACAAAAACAAAAACAAAAAACAACAACAAAACAAACAAACAAACACACACACACACACAAAAAAAACAAACAAAAAACCAGCAGCCAAATAAAAATTTGTCTATATTATGCTGGGGTTTTGTTCTTTTAATTGACCACATAAATGATGGAAAATAAAGCTGACAAAAACCAAGAGTGTCACATCAGTATTTCTTACTATTTCTTCTCAGTTTTACTGCTAAATACAATCAACAATTTATTATGCTTCCTGAAGCTCTACAGAATGATTTAGGTTGATATGTTAGTCGATCACAATTAATTTAGGTTGATATGTTAATTGATCACAATTAATTTTATCACAAGAGCTCTCCATGCAGGCCACTTAAACAAACAACATACTTCAAGTAATTTTGCCTGAGGTCCTAGTTACAAAGCATTCAATTCACCTCACCCAACTGGAAATATTTAAATGTTACATCTCTCAGTTTATGCTAGTGTGCCATTTTTTATAGTCACTGAAGAGAAATAGGCATGTAAGGAGGTGGTTTTTATCTTAGACAAATCATCATATTACCATTTTTATTTGTCTCCAGTGCATTTGAGGATGACTAGTTCAGGCTTTGACAGGTAACCTGCCTACCTTGCATAAATAAATCTCACCTAAGAGTACAAACCACAGAGTAGATTAAATTTGATGAAACTGTGGCAGGTGCACATTCCTTCCTGCCCTCCCACAACCCCCTAAAAGAACCAGAAACTCAGAAACTTCTCTGCTAATGGACCACCATGGCCATGCACACACCCCTTGGTTGACAGACAAGGCCGTTGACCAATGAAACACCTCAGTTGAGAGAAGTTTCTGGACCACTAACATAAATGACCACAGCCCAGATTCAACTAGGCTATAAATAGAGTTGCTGAAGAGATGGCTTGGTCTTTCTTGGAGCTGTGTGTCCACATGTGAAGACTTTCCCTCTTCATATCCAGGAAGCTGTCTAAGGAAACTTCTTCAAGAATTGAGGCTTCTTTCCTTGCTGGTAAGTGATTATATCTTCCAGGTACCCTTGAGAGTCCTCGCTTTGTAAGAGTGGGAAGATGTACATTTTGAATCATCACTCTAGAGTTTTGGGATCCCTTGAGTCTGAATCAACTGTGTAGTAATTCAACTCCTAACCAATATCTGAATTGTTTTGGATAAACATCATTGAACAGTTCCAGTTCAAATTCAGTCTGTTTGGAACCTATCACCTGCCTAAATTAATTTTTAGGTTGCTTTCACAACAGAGGCTTTTCAACCAAACAATATAGAATCAAAAGGGGATTTACCCCAAGATATGCTGCAGTTCAATGTCAGAGGCAAGAATCAAACCCTGTTCTCCAGAGAGTCATCCTGTTGTATTACAGAGACATAATAAATCATAAATCCATGACAGTATGATTATTTCTCCAGAGTATAAATGTGATGCAGGACAAAGTAGAAATGAGAATTAGATGCTAGTACTAAGTCTAAGATTTCAGGAGCAGTTGCCATAAAGAAACTCACCGAAGAGTGAAAACCAGAAAGTGACAGTAGGATAGATGTTCTCTAAGCATCTTATTTGTCTCAACTATTTTTTTCATGGCACATCTTCCCTTCTTCTCATTAGAGGAGAGAAATCTTGTAGCCATAACTGTAACAGATTTTCAGGATAATGTACCATCTCAGAGTTATGGTCTGGAATACACAAACCAAGACCTTCAGTGTTCACATCCTATCCCTCTTGTAGGTAAAAGCAGCCATTATCTCAAAATCAGAGTGACCTTTTCTTGGTGTTCTGTTTGAGAAGGAAATTGTTCATTTCAACTGCAAAGAGGCTAATGGTCTGCAAATATTTTCCCAGCGGAAAGCAGACAGGCTGTATTTCTGAACTCTATATACAAAACCAGCATCTCGTCTACATGCGTACACTGTGTGCAGGCCCCTTATACCTTCAGTGGACAGCTTGATTCAGTTGTGGTAACACAGATGAGATGCCCCAGGAAGTCTGAGTCATCTGTGTCGTGACTCACTGGTAGCCCTAAGGAATCACCAGAAAACCAAACCAAACCTCCTATGGTGGGTTCTAGAAGGTACATCCTAATGTACCATCCTCCATCTGGTAAGTGGAATAGCTCTTTAGTGTCTGCAGTGTTGATCAGACTTTCATTGACCTTGATGAACCCTTGGATACTTAGCACACATGTAGATATATATATTTAGACAAATTGATGTGTTTTAATAAAAAAAAAAAAAGAGTTCCATCTCAAAGGAGGAATAACTTATAAGTAGAGAGAAAGTGCGTAGGATGCTTAACAAGAAAGAATGAACAAACATAGATGTTTTTAACAAGAACGTTTCCAATTGTTTGAAAGAGAGACACAGATCTCTACTTGCCCAAGAAAAGCTTTTTAAAACAAGGCTCACTACAAATAGCATTCACATAATCTTTTGGCAGCTGGATTGTTGTCAATCACTGACTAGATTATTTAACTACCACCCAACCTCAGCTGATTCCTCTGTGAAGCAGTTTGTCAAATATCTGAGAGGTCACAGAGATAGTCCACACTGAATATCCACCAACAGTTTCTCACTTCAGTAGAAAAAGGGACATAAGGAAATGCACACATAAATTTTACTTAACATTTATTTTCTGCTCCTTCTGGAAAAGGGGCATTTGTGGTTTGTTTGTTTTTTGGTTTTTGTGGTTTTTTTGTCTAAGCGAGCATGTCAGGATCTAGTCTCATAATCTGTAAAAGAGCATAGGTGTTCCTTGAAATTAATCAAGGATTTAATCCATTGGATAGAAAGAATTCCAGCAAGTTTCCTCCCACTAATTAATGATTATTTGAGAGCTGGAGATCGTAAGATAAATATAAGTAGCTATAAAACTTCCATGACAGGAAGCTTTTACTTTAAATTAGTCAAGGTTCACTCTCATTTCAGTTAACACTTTTGAATTTCTAGATATACATTAAATTCTGGGAAATATGTAATAACTCAAAATAAGTAACTTAAGAAGATTCAATGATGATATCACTCATTGTATCATTTAATATATAAGTTGGTGAGTAGTGTCCGTAAGCATAAAACTAGAATCTCAGCAGCAGTTTCATGTCATGATCATAGCACAGGTCTGGAGGAGTGAGGGTTGCAAGGGACTCTCCTGTGTAGGGTGGCTTGTTGGGATGGATCACTTTACCCAATGGCACCACTGCAACATGTTTTTATGTATTTCTGCCTTATCAGATCTGAGAACTTGACTTTTTTTTTGTTTATATATATATATGTATATATTCACATTGGCAAATTTCTTTCTGCATTTCTACAGATAAAGACCCATAGACTTTCCTTATTAGTGTGACAACTGCATAAAGGAAACTGAGAACCTGCCTGCTGTTCTTAAAAATAGATACTGAATCATTGGCATCCCTTTTGTTCAGTAGCTGCAGGGCTTTAATATTCTCTTCGTGTTGGCAGTTCTTGAGCAGCATGTAAGAGTGTGAGATCCCAGCTTACACAGGGAATGGCACCAACACCTGCTGA
Source organism: Streptopelia decaocto (assembly GCF_964273445.1). Taxonomy (NCBI): domain Eukaryota; kingdom Metazoa; phylum Chordata; class Aves; order Columbiformes; family Columbidae; genus Streptopelia; species Streptopelia decaocto. Next base: position 159,740,488 of record NC_138655.1, read on the forward strand.
TGATCTGATAGATAGAGGGGGAATAATGGTGACACAGGAAGAATTTAGCTTGCTTTAGGAATGATGAAGACTGATTTCATTTTCTGAAGAACTGGGGCACATTAGGAATTCAACTGCTGCTTTTTGCATATTGAGTAAGGAGAGGGCAACTCAATTTAAAAACTCCTTCAAATTTATCCCAAGGTTGTTTTTTATTCTAAAATAAATGTTTATACTTCCTTGCAGATATTTCTGTTGAGTCAGCTTTGCATCGTTGTTTAGATTTTTTGATATGGAAATTGCACCTCTTAGGATTTAGGACTATGTGTGAATCTGGAGAGGTATTAGTACACATTGCCCAACAGTAGGAAGACAAAGATAAATTCACATAAAGTTAAGTTTTAATAATGAGGGCAAATAAACTGTGAGTTAACTATTCTCTTTCCTCATCCCATTACCCTCTGAACACAGCAGTGGTTTCTCACAAGGTTTGAAAAGAGACTCTTCAAAGAAGAGCCCATTTCAAGACACAAATTGCTCTTTGGCCTCTTAGAAAAGTGATTGAATGAAATTATGGGGCTAAGTGGGAGTAGACAAATGAGACTAAATTAGGATCCTTCCTATCCTTAAGCAAATGTAAATCATGTATCTGGATTTGGGTGTAAACAGGCTGTCCTTCTGTAAGTCCATTTTTCCTTGGCAGTAGCATGACTGAGATAATTTTAGAGGGGCTTTCTGTAAATATCAAAATGAGACGCTCCCCAGAAATCTGGAAGCTAAATCCAACTCCCTGAGTACTTAAAGAGCTCCACTCTCAAATTATGAATCAACTGTCTTGACAAAACAACACTTATTTGAGAGACATGAGACAAAAGAATGAGAAGGGAGAAAAGAAGAACATACAGGGGAAAAAAAATAGCCTTTTCCCAGAATACAGCAACAATAATTCAAAACTCTCTTTAATTTTCTGATGAGGTGACTAGAAGAGGAACTGACTAACCTCCACCTCTTTAATAACACCTTTTGTAGGTTGTTGTGCCAAATTCTACAGGTCTCTGGCTGGTCTGCAGATGATCAGGGCCTTGTTGATCTCCATCTGACCGTGTAGGTAGAGCTGCCTGCAAACCCATGGCAGCTAAACATTCCTCTCTGTAAGCTTTCTGAGTAGCCACCAAATGCTGTCCTCTGCCATTCATATTTTCTGCTCAGCAGAAATACATCAGACTATATACCTTAGAACAGTATCTCCCTTTCCCCTGCCTCTGATTTAGGATTTTGGTACCTTAAGGTTGTAAGCTACGTAATTCAGTTAGTTTGGTAAGATCCATGCAGGGCTACTTTGTTTATGCAGATTTATAGTGATAATCAGTGTATCGTGCCCCTGTGTTTCAAGGACTAAACTCTCCCACATATAATAAAACATGGAATGCAAATAAACTATTTTTTTAGGCATTCCAAACAGTCCAGCTTAGTGACCTATATTTCCATTGAGATCCAGTAAAGCACTACTGCTATTAAAATTTACTTTCTATTGAGCCTTGCAGCAGGTACTGTTCTTCACTTTCAAGCCTCAGTAACCAGAATGACACTTCCCTTGCATGTTATGCTTTAAAAACAAACAAACAAACAACTGAACAGCAACAACAACAAAACCACAAACAAACAAAAACACTTCCATTTTATTGCATATGAAAAATGTTTTAGGAAAATAATCTTTTCAAGTCAAAATAGTAAACCATCAGTGCATCAAACAGGAGAGTTTAGTTACATTTCACTTTACAGAATGCCTACCCATGAAGGATAAAATGAAAAATAATTGTCTATGATCTCACAAATCAGAATCTGACCTGGGCAATATGTGCATGACTGAACCCTGAGACATTAAAATGTAACTGAAGAGCATCTGGTTGCCAAGATATTCAGAATTTAAATCTTCAGAGAAAGGATAATCCAGTAAATAAGATATTACATTAAGATTCAGGAGGCAAGTTCAACCTTGCCGTCCACTACACACTTCTGGTGTGAGACTTAATAAATCACTTTGGGTCACATTTGTGAAGGTGGATAATGTGTCACAGTGCTACTTGTTACCGTGCCTTCAGGTGCCAAGCTGAGAGCAGAATTCATAGGCATCCAAGACGGAGCTGCAGAAGCTGAAAGAGCCGGTTCTGTCCATAGGGAACTGTGCAGGCTGGACAATAAGTAATATAAAAGAGGGGGTTGTGTCTTGAATTCTGCAGCTCTGGAAGATTATTTTATTCTGAACTGAGGAGACCTGCTGAGGGGAATTCACAACTTTATACACGTGCCTGGAATTAAATAACTTAGTATCTTGCTTGCTTTAAAACAAATGAACAAAAAGCCCAAAATACAGAGGAATCTTCTCTTCCATGGAGAAAGTGCTGTCACCCTTTACCTGGGAGCAAAACCTCCTCCTCAATGGTGAGAAACATCGATGTACTTCCAGAGATTAAGCCTATGTGTGTGCACAGGGTACACCCACCGAAAGGCTATCGGCTGCTGTGAACTTGTTTGGTAAGGGGGAGCAGATGTTTTCACTCTCTCCCTAAACTGCTCCACTTTGCATGAAATAATTCAGTGTGAATTGGACCACTGAGAGAGATTAGTAAATGTAATTTTGAACCCCAGAGGCTAGTGAGTTACTGGAGGGAAGGGAGCTAGATTTCAGTCCCATCTCCAATTAATATAAGTAATGTATGCACTCATTGGAGCATGGTGAAAATGCAGCTCCCTGTTTCCTGGATGCATCAGTTAACTGCAAATCCTGTTCCTTTCTCAAGCTCAGGTAACTGAAAAATATCATGCATGACAGAAAAAAAAATGGCAGGAGGATTACAGAACGCCAACAAACTGCAGCATAATGGTTACAACAGGTTTATGTGGGTCTGGCTCTCCTTGGCCAAGAGGCAGACTTAAAATCTTTGACCACGAGTTACTACGTAAAAAGTAGAAAACCAAAATGCTTCAATTTGCTGAACCTGCAATTGGTGCAGAAACTTTCTGTATGTCTCTGTCACAGATGGGTGATTTAGGGTCCTGCTTGCCGCAGAGCGATGTTCAGATCACTGAAAGAAAAGTGTGAATTAACAGAGTTCAAGGACAAGGTTCACTCTGTGGCTTACTGTATGAAGGAAGCAAAATCACAGGCATCAAAATTTATAGAAAGAAATAATATGAAGGAGTACAACAGCAGCAGTGTTGGCTCAAGCTGGGTGTCTTCAAAGAGGTGTTGAGCCGAGCATAGAAATCCCCAGGTAATTATACCTTTATGGACTATTTACCCACCCCTCACACGATGATTCAGTCCAATTGTAATATCTGAGTTTGGGGTCTTCTTGCTTCTCATTGAATTGTTTCACTGTCTTCAGATGGGCCCTTATCTTGTTTAGCTACAGATGCTGATTGTAGCATCTTCATGTTAGCCTTGAATGTGTTATTTTGCTCAAGTGGATCTTGTCATGTCCAGTAAGATACAAAACAGGCCTTATCTTGTAGGTATTATTGATAGTTTGCTTCCACTTTGTTTCGCTCAAGTAGATGCAAGTTTGGTAACTTTACAACATGTAGTTGAAGATTTCAGCAAATTTATCTACTAAGTAATGCGAAGCAGACAGTGCACTAAAAATAACATGACCCTGTAATTCTAAGTGATTCATTCTATTTAAAAGGCACTTATTTAAGCTAAATGATTAATATAAAACTTAAATTGGGCTCATCGGCTGATCTGTGATTATTAAGAGATCATTACCATACAGCCACACTTGTCTATCAGGGGGAGCTTAAAATAGGTTCACCTGGGCTGTGGTATTTATGGAATAAAGTGGCTCGTGGGAAAGGTCTACACGAGACTTCTTGCACCCACAGCCTATTGGTGTTCACTGTGTTGTTCTGCTCCTTTCTGTGTTTCCTAAAAGGAGTTCTTGGCCAGGGTACAGATTAGGCCTTTGCCTCCTTTGGAACCTGGACCAAACTGCTTCTGGTTTGGTTAAGGAGGGTTGAGTGCATCCACCACAGTCGCTTAACTGGTTTTGGAGAAATTATTGTTTTTTAAATCCTGATAGCGCATAAATATGAATTACACACTTAGCCGCTTGGTGCCATCAAAATGTACGTGGTTCTGGGCATGTCTTAAAGGGAACATTTGCTCATGGCAGTTGACTGATGGAGGTGCAATCACTTTAGGAATGGTTTCTCTTAATGTGTCTGCTGTTTTCTTGCTGCTGTAATGCCTGACTGGGAATCAGATGACTGCCTAATTTTCAATGTGAAGTGTGGGTTTTATATAACAAAGTGTGGATGCTTGTAGCATAGATACCTATATACGACCATATCCATGACTATCTCTGTAGGCAGTGGAGATTTAGTTAATCTAGTCAGTGGATTGTACGACCAACTCACCCCTTGCCAAATAAACATCTAAAATAGCTTACAAAAAACAATAACCCTCTCTTTCTCTCTATTAACTGCTGAGAAAGCCAAAAAGGTATTTAAAAAAATAAAATACAGTTTTCACATCAGCTCTGGCCACCAGTTCCTAGCAAGTTCTGCTCCATATTTTGGCATGTGATGCTATCATTCACATCTGCACACAGAATTTGCATAACATTTTGGTTCAAACTTGTTGGTATATTATAGAATCATCAGTTGTTTGCTGCTACCAAGTTTGGGTATTATGAAGGGTTAGACCACTTGGCAAGGGACTGCTGCTTCTCAGGGTAAAGCTGCAAGGGACTCTGAAGCCTTATTAACTTACTTGTTTCACTTCACACCACAACTGATAAGCACCTTATGCACGGTCAACCACCACTTCTTAGCTAAAGGATAAAACCATATGCTTACTCATCTTCATGTTGCAGTCAGGAAAAAAAAGCTTCATAAAGGATCAGGAGGACAGAATTTAGACTTCTGTCCTTGAAATTAGGAACATTAAATTAGCTAAGTCTATTTTTTCTTTGTTATACAGTCCTGTAGCATATCAAAGGCGGTTTAGAAGAGAATCTAATGAGTATTAAGACATCATGTGATGGTCCAGTGCTTTCAGGTGTCAGGAGAATTAATAGAGCCTCATGGTTACTGTCAGACAGCTCTTTAAAATAGCCCAGGTACTACTGCCAAAGAGCTATTACATGTTATTCATTTTAAGAGTGATGGAGCTCAATTAAAGACCTTGATATATTCCTACTCCTTTTCACACAGTCTGTCACCAGCATGTCCATCCACATCCATTTGCCTGTTTTTAAAAAAAGACACCTTGCTGTTCTGATTCTGAGTGAATATAAGATGTTCAGCTGTCTGGTTTCAAGCAATCTTCACAGACAAAAACTGTAGTGGAAGATGCTGTGTGGCTAAAAGAGTCACAGTATTTATAAAATTAATACAATATGCAGAGTAGATTTGACCATTTGTTTTCAGCAGCTGTTCATTTGAGTTATTTTCCCTCAGATGTTATTGAATGTAATAGAGTTTTAGAGGAAATCCCCCAGTCCACAATTTCATCTTTCTTCTTTTAGTCTTAAAAGCTATGATTGAATTTACAGACTCTTAAAATGTTAAGACCTTTTACTGACAGAAAGGAACTATCTTCCTGCAAAAAGAGAGATGGATCACTAATTTTGGGAACTGTGGTGTCTGTTTTTAGGTATGAAATTCATGTCCTCTGACTTTAAAGGCTCCAGACTCAGACACATAAGTTAAGGTGTTGCAGTCTGGACCTCCCTCCATACATGAGGCAGGTGCCTGAGCCCCTCTCCAGATACCTATTGCAGTATAAGTTGTCACAGGTTGTCCAAAACATCCATGTGGAGTTGGCAGGTGTAACAACCAACCTATATGCAACCTGTTGTCTCTGAAAGTCTAGGCAAGACCCTTTAGGGCATCTCAGATGGCATTAGACACTTGTGTGAACAACTGAGGCATTTAGGGCAGTGATCATCCCCCTGTCCTGGGCACTGGTGAGGCCGCATCTCGAGTCCTGGGGTCAGTTTTGGGCCCCTCAGTGTAAGAAAGACCTTGAGGTACTGGAGCGAGTTGAGAGAAAGGAATGGAGCTGGAGAAGGGAGTGGAGCACAAGTGTGATGGGAGCGGCTGAGGGACCTGGGGGGTTCAGCTGGAGAACAGGAGCTGAGGGGAGACCTTCTGATCTCTGAACTGCCTGAAAGGAGCTTGGAGAATGGAGGGGGTTGGTCTCTTCTCCCAAGTAACAAGCAATAGGGTGAGAGGCAATGGCCTCAAGTTGCACCAAAAGAAGTTTAGGTTGAATATTGGGAAAAATTTATTCCCAGAAAGGGCTGCTGGACATTGGAACAGGATGCCCAGGTTAGTGGTGGAGTCACCATCCCTGGAGGGGTTTAAAAGAACTGTAGATGTGGTGCTTAGGGACACAGTTTAGTGGTGGACTTGGCAGTGTTAGGTTAGTGGTTGGACTTGATGATCTTAAAGGTCCTTTCTAACCTAAGTTACTCTAGTATTCTATGAACCCCCAAAGTGTGTGGGATAAGCTGTCCTCTGGAGATCCCCTTCCCTTTGCAGTTACTGAGAAAGCTTAGACTGGATACATGATGTGGGTAGATAACATGAATCTCACAATAAATTTCCATGATCTCTTATCTCAGATGTTTTACATCTGCTGTGCAAAGAAGCAAAATTGAAAAAGTTATGTATAGGGAATTTGGGCACCTATATTTTTTTGAGATCAAGAAGAGAGTTTCTACACCGGAGATTCATGAACACTTTCTGAGATCCTATTTTCAGATTCTCTCAACAAGACTGAGTATCCCAGAAACTCTCTGCTCTGTTCTTTAGAAATCTTATAATTTTCAGATTAAATACATGTGGGAAACTGTGAAAGAGACTATATAGATAATTACTTGAACATGGAGATTTAGAGACTGCAGAGGAAGCCTTCAGTGCTTTTTTAGGATACAGTTTTGTTTCAGAGACTTAATTGTTTTAAAACATTTGAAATTTTCACCTAAAGTAAATTAGCATAGCTCTGGGTCCTCAGTAGAAAAAAAGGCAGTGATGTCCAGCTAATGGTCTGTCTCTCCCATAAAATTAGTTAAATACAAGTATTTTAAAGATCTCCTTGAAGAGAAAGCTGAGCAAAATAAGATTTGTTAACAGTCACCATTTCAGTAAAACAGTGAAGCAGCAGCACATTCTCATTGCGTTAAACAACAAAGTAATATATAGTTAAATGATTTTGTCTTTATCAGCCAACACTACTTTATGGGTAACTGAATACCACTTGGATTTTAAAAGATGTCTTAAAATGCTTCTAGGTAATCTAATTAATTTTGCTATTAAAACCACTGCTCCTAACTTATGCATATTTATTAGCCTCCCCTGAGTATTAAACTATGTTCATGAAATCTTAATTCCATTCCTAACATTACATTAACGGACAAAGTAATGATCCTCGGTATCCAAAGCAACTACAAAGGGGTAATAGCTAGCATACAGCTTATTTTTAACTTGCTGTTCTGCATACAGTAGAAGTGCTTTTCCTTTCCTCTCAGCTAAAGAATATAGTAAAGATGTTTACTCTTTCTCTCTATTTTCGTTTCTCCAGTAAAATTATTCCATTTACTAAGGAATTTACAGTTACCCATGTGAAACTAATTAAAAATAGAAGAGCAGCACTTCAAGTGATTCACACTTGTTTCTGCACCTAATCCATTCATATTTGATGTAATTGTACAAAAGAAAATAAAAAAATGCATGTCCAGGGTTTTGGAAGAACAAATTAATGTATGGGAACATTTTTCATGAGCTTTACTAAGCTTTGGGTTGTGCCTTCATGCACAAAACTCTCTGGCATTTTGCTATTAATTTAAGACAGTATATAAAATCCTGGTGAAAGTGACTCTTTTGGAAGAGGTATGGAACAGACATTGAGCTTCTTCCTTTCTTCCTCCGTGTGTTCTCTCTGTCAAAGATGTAGAGTCCAAGGAACTACATGTCTGCCTCTGAGACAGCTGATGACCCTCTGTTCTCTGATCATTGGCAGCAGGTTTCTCCAGAGACTGTACATCTGCGTGATTTTTTGTATGGTTCCCTGGAGGTATTTCTTTCCTTCTGTGGATGTGAAAGGCAGCAACTTTCTTAAAGTTAGACATCTGCCTTTTAAAGGGTTAAACTAGGACACATGCATCATATCCTGAACTATTCCTTTTCTCTTGTGTTACGAATCAAGGGGAGCATAAACCTCAGAGCATCCTTTAATCTGTACAATTTCATCATGTCTTTGCACATGAAAACCAGTATTCTTTTAGTTTATTTTGGTAATGAGTATGCCTGGTGTTCTTAAAAAGAAAATCTCCCCCCTGAAGAAACAAAACTAAAACTTGGTTAAAGATGGAGATCTTATTTTCCCTACTGCTAAACAAAGTCTTGATTTCACCTCCTCTCCTTATATCCTTAAGTCTTTGTGGCCTTATCCATATAAATGGTAGAATCCTATAGCCATATAGTATAGCATATAGTATATTACAATCTTATAGTATAGCACAGGGTGGTAACAGATTCTGGTTCATCCTAAGTGTCTTGTATATCAATTTCAGAGTGGGACAAAGGGATGTATATATACATGTAACTTGTTCTGTTTCCTAAAACCACAACCCAACTATCCAAATTAGACAGCAGGTGGTCACTGAAACTCAGTTTTTGAGTAACTTCCTCAGTCCATTGTCACCAGGCAATCTAAAAACTGGAGAAAATGGTGAGGAAGTCTGTTTTTTCTGGATCTGATACATTAGCAGCTCTGATCTTGTTCTCCATGACACGCTGCCATTACATCTCTAGGAGTTTGCCGGAGGGGGTTGCCATTTTGTGTGGTGGATTATCAGTTTATTTATTGATCAGCATGAAGTTATATGACCTCTGCACTTTCATGTAAACGTTGTTATTTCTCTCCTTGTTTTTCACTTGATCTTACGAGTTCAGTCAAAAAGTACAAACTGTGACCATTAGTATGGAAATCATAAATCACCCTTGTAAGTGTGAGAAGGAAAACTAAAAAGGAGGGGGGAAGGAAAGAAAAAAAAAATAAAGCCTCATCAATCCCACACATTGTTTTGATCATTGAACAGATGCAGTGCATTCATATTAGTTCACCAGAATTGTATGTGATTTCTGCTTTCCTAACTCTTTTGATGTCAGCCGTAATAGGCGGCAGGAAAAAAATATCATGTGTTTGGTTCTGAACATTCTATTATCAAGTGTATAATGACTTTGGAGGAGGTGGATACTGCGAATGAATTACACTAGAGAGTAAGTGACAGAGTTTCTGCTTTATAATTTTTGCTGTGTGCATATTATGCTGCTTTATGGGTAACTGAATAGCACTTTGGTTTCAGCAGACATAATAACACCTCTAGGCAAGCGACTTCTTTTTCTATCAAAAGTGCTTTCTTCTCAGGTAAAATATAATTCCATTTCCTGCTTTCCATTCCCAGAATAACAGTATCTCACATTATATTCAAGTGAAAAATAACATATAAAATTGCTTTCAAGAAGTCTGAATACTACAGATTTACCAAAAGAGATTTGTCAATTTGTGCTTTAGTAGGGCAAGAATGGTCTCTGTGCTTTAAAATGAGAGGGGAAGTAGCTGTATTTTAACCAAGAACTTTGTAGACGTAAAAAGTGAATTTTGCCTGAAAATAGGTGTAAGCTGGAAATAATAAAAAATACATTCATTTGATAGTTTGAAAATGTGTAGCATCTGCAACCTGGTATACAGAGCAACTAGAAGAAAGACCTCTCTGTCTTTATTTTAATTGCTTTCTCTGCAATTTCCACCAGTATTAATGAGAACCAGTTCATGCACGGGTAGGATTCCCCTTGCAGAGATAAACTGGGTTCACAGATTGCCAAAACACTTTTGTGTCACCACGTCAGTCCCTTCGAGCAGCTAAAACAAGAACCTGTTTATGCTGCTTCTGCAGTTATGCTACAGGCTCTCAAAATAAATATATATAAAGAAAAAGAGGGAGGACATTTATTTGAGTGTCACAGAGTGGTTGGGGTTGGAAGAGACCTCTGGAGATCATCCAGTCCAACCCACCTGCTAATGCAGGTTCATCAGAGCAGATCACACAGGAATGTGTCCAGGTGGTTTGAATGTCTGCAGAGAAGACGACTCCACAACCTCTCTGGGCAGCCTGGGCCAGGCTCTGGCACCTCAAAGGAAAGAAGTTTCTCCTCATGTTCAGATGGAACCTCCTGTGTTTCAGTCTGTGCCCGTTGCCCCTCATCCTGTCGTTGGGCACCACTGAACAGAGTCTGGTCCATCCTCTTGACACCCACCCTGAGATATTTATAAACATTGATGAGATCCCCTCTCAGCTTCTCTTCTCCAGCTGAACAGCCCCAGCTCTCTCAGTCTCTTCGTCATAAGAAAGATGCTCCAGACCCCTCAGCATCTTTGTAGCCTCTGCTGGACTCTCTCCAGCAATAGAAATCTGAAATGAAAGATTTGCCATTGCTGACCCCATCGGCAAATATAGATTAAGTGCTAGACATTCAGGCTGTTCGAATTGGGTGGCACAAGCTTGATCTTTGAACCCTTTTGAAAGCACAGAAGAATGAATATTCCAATGATACTTATTCTGTATAAGGTTAAAATACAGCAAAGTATGTGGCAAAAACTTGGTAAATCCACTTTTGTTAACCCCAAATCATTGCCTAGTAATAGCGAGAAAATTTCTGGATCCTTATATGTTGAGTTTGAAGAGAAAACAAATATAAATGGCACCTTGAATTTTGGAGCTACTAATTTTTCAATGAAAATAAAATAAAGAACAGTGGATCAAAGGCAAAGATACTGGGAAAGGAGTAATTCCTCTGAAAACCTGATATATCAGGAAATATTGAAGTACTAAGTTTTTTTGGAAAGTGCCATACTCAGAGTGGCAAAACTAGAATGAATAAAAGCTAAAAGAAATATGAGTTTGTTTTTTCTCTTCCATTAGGTGTTGCTGAGGATGAAAAATAAGCCAGCTTCATTTTTGTATAGCAACAACAGAGAACTGAATGTTCCTTCTTGGGCATTTTTTTAAGTGGAAAGATTCATATCGTTCTGAAAATTTCACCAATCTGCTTTTTCCTCTGATTCTCAGGCTGCAATCAAGCAAATTCAAGAGCTGTATGTTGTTACTATAGTAATAAATGTTGCAGTGCATGAAAAGAAATGGGCAGTCTAAGACATCTCTCCCAGGGAAAATGGAATACAATTTTTTATAATTTTGACCACTCAGTGCTTTTGTTGAGGTGGGTTCTAAGAAATGAATGTCCCTATGTCAGTGCAAATGTTTCGTTTGTCATTTTCAAAATTAACAGACATTTGAATCAAAACAAAAAGTACGTTCCAAGTTGGCGGTGTAAGCAAAGAGACAGGGCTTACAGTACAATTTACACTGACGTGTTGCTAGGCATAACTCATTATATTTGATGTCTTCTATACCAGCTTAATTTTCAAGCTTTCAATTGAATAAATTCATAAAGAAATAGAAAAATAAATTTATAGTTTAGTTGTTCAGGCTACATGTCTTTGCACATACACAAATTGATTTTGTGTGTGTTGATACATAAAATAGATCTGTTCTTCTGAATCTTCATGCATGGGGGTGTGTGTGTATTTACATAGGTGAGTACACATACATAGCAATTGGATTATAATAATAGATTCATCTGGATCTAATTAAAATTGAAATTTGCTACCATGTCAAATAGAATTAAAACATAATGGAGCAATCATTCTAAAAAGAAAAACAGAACAAGTAAGGATAACTTTTAAATAAAACAGAATGCAGAATTTTAATTACAAGTAACCGATTAATCGCAAGTACACACCAGAGGACATGGAGGTGACAGTGAATTCCAGTCCGCATATAAGTTAAAAACATGGTGCATTTACTCTTGTTTTGTTTTGTTTTTTTTAAAAAAGAGACTCACTTTGGGATTCATTTTAGGTAAATGTTAGCCCACCAGTATGGTGAACCCTTTTGGGTTAGAGTGTCTGGTTTTGGGAAATAAGTAGCAGATCCTGAGGAAAGATGTTTAGCTATGTGAATGATGAAGGTGGCAGTCAACAGATACATACGTCTCAATTTTAGATGGTCATCTAGAAACATCTATTCAATAGGGAGATGCAGGAAGAACATGATTAGTCTCATGTCAGAGCAGATAGCTGAAGCAAGCTGGATGAATCATGCCCTCCACATCTCTGTTATTCTTGTTGCCTATAAAAAGAACCAAGAAGGATTGGCTGAGCTGTCAATGCCTGTGCTATACAGGTATAAAGTTATGCAAAATGAGTCTGATCCTTATCACTTGGGACAGCTACCTAGGATGATGGACAAATGCCTGATAATGCAGACTTTTAAGAATGTGTCAGACATGCATCTGTCAAGAGTAATGTCAGTGTGTTTGATTCCATTTGGCAATGGACTAGATGATCCTTCCAGCTTTACATATGTGTGATTATAAAACATCGGTAAAAGTCCTTGTTTGAGTGGTATATGGTGCCAAAAGCATTAAACAAGGGGAAAAGACATTAAGCAGATGTCATTTCAGTATCCTGAAGCAAAGGATCATGTGCAGTCTTCATTCATCACACTTGTGAAATGCAGATGTTCAGTTCTGCATTTACTATGTGAAAAATGACCTGCCCATTACTTTGACACCGTTAATATGAGAATCCACAAACTTTAACCAACTGTCTCTCCCTCTGATTCCCTCTGATGTTTTAAAGCAGAAGCACAGTTCTGGCGTTTACAACAGAGACAGTGCAGATCACAGGATAAATATTACAACTTACTTTAAATTTGCAATGCCTTTTTTTTTTCTGGGTTGTTCACAAAGCTGAAGAGACCCATGGTTTAACTCAAACAAATACGTATGTTACAACAAAGTCCCCATCCAGGCCAACATCATGCCTCTTAGATGGCCATCCGTTCTTATTCGAAGTCTTGAGGAGCACATGTGGAGTCAACTCTACAGCACTAGTCCACACTGTTCCCAGCTGAGTAGAGTTTATTGGACAGAGATATCTCATCTGGCCGAAATCTTGAACTGAAAATCCAGAACTGATTGTCAAAGCAAGGAGGAGATTAATAATGTTCTCTTTCTTCTGCAGCCTGTTAAAGCAAAGACATAATAGGCTGTTCTACAAGACTTTATCCATGGTGTGTATGCATTAGAGAATGCAGGATTTGAACAGACTAAGTGGTAATAAAAACATACCATAAAATATTTATTGGGGAAGGTATTTGTACTCACCAGAGCCCCTGTTAGAAGATGTCTGTATACAGAAATTATACTTCACATCCTGTTTCTTGAACAGGGGCTATGTGTTTGCCAAGTCTCATGCACGAAGCAGCATATTGCCGACAGAGAAGCTGTTGGTTACATAAAGCTGTCGACAAAAAAAAAAATGTGCCTGCATGTGTGTGAAGCCAGTGAAAACATGGCACACAGCGAATGAGTGATTACATCAGTTTTGCTGTCCCTCCAAAATGACTGTTCACTTAGAGACGCTCAGCTCTGCAGTCGCACAAAAGGAGGACTTGGTCTTTTTTGATTTAGCTAGCGGTGAAAAATGTTCCCCACAACTCAGGTCCAGTGACACTGGAGAGAAAACCTTTGTTTTTCCCTTCTCTGATGGGAGTTGGCTGGTATTTTGGAAAAATAATGTTAGACAAGCAGTCAAGGGACCCTGATTAATTCTCTAATCTGCCACAGGCTTCTTGTATAACCTTGGTCATGACTCCTTTTTGCCTTCTCGTTGCCCACCTTTGCAGTAGGGAAAGTGATACTGAAGTGGTGGTTAAATAGATGAGTGGTTGTAGGGAGCTTAGAAATTGAAGTAAAAATGTCCAGATCAATTATTTAGAGAGATATCTTTTCTGTTTCAGGTGTGGGTTTTTTCTTGTTTTGTTTTCCATTAAAGTACTTTATTGGTTATTTCTATTTTCGCATGATGGGAGGAAAAATATATGTTGTCATCCTCTTTAAAGTTTTCTTTCTTGCTAGTCTGAAGAAATTTCTGAGCTTTGCTGATGACATACTTTGGGGAAAAAAAACTGTTTCCCTATCCCCTCTACTTTTTTCCATATTCTGACAGACTGATTGCCTGTCAAGATATTTTTAACGTAAAAGGATGACTAATATGAAAGTTTCAGTCAGAGCACAGTCTCACCAGAAGAAAAAAATGATCCAGTAGCTACTGGACTGTCCTGTAAAGTCATTGGCCAAACTCCTACTCCTATGAGTGACTGTATCACTGAACTTCTTCCATTATGTCAGTAGTTTAATGTAACTAGGCCTTAGGCACTATTGTTTCACATTAAAAACACATTTTCTCCTAATGACAAAGCTACAGTCTTTGTACATTAGCAGTAACAAATTGTATGATCTGACAATATGGACAATAATATCAGTCATGTCTTTTTGCAGAAAATTTTAATATGTAAACATTAAGGAATATAAACTCCTAATGTTTCATATTTTAAACAAGGCCTTCATTAGCTTCAGTATTGTGTAAGGTCAAAAATTTTAAAGATAGTCTAGGCATATACAGGTGTGTTGAAAAAATTTGTAGGGTGTACTAAAATACTTAGCCAAGTCAGAGAATAAGTATTGGAAGAAATAAGATGAACTCTAAGATCAGTTTCCCGCAGCCGAAAGCAAACATCGAACTGGTATGGAAAATAAGATGCATCCTACTTGATTTCAGCTATTGAAAATTAGGCCAGTCCTGTAAATTCCCTTTCAAGTACAAGGGAGAGACAGATTTAATCAGATTCAGTCCATAATAAAATAACTGTCTAAAGGGCAATGAGTAATCATAAAGATGCCTGTGTCTTTCTATTGATTATGAAGGAGCTTGATGACTAGGTTAGATTAGATGACTAAATTTTAGATGACTTGAAGTCAGGTAAATTGCATTTTGACCTGCTAACAGAAGACCTACTAATGGAGGAGTTCACAAAACATCCACTCCACCTACCCCAAGCTCCAAAACACTTCTCAAATAAAACTAATATGTGCTTCAGGAAAAGAGCTTAAGTATTTAGCTGACATTTAAGTGGTTTTGAAAGTCCTAGAAAGGCATCTGTTTCCATCATGATTTCTACCTATACTTTCAAAAAAATTTTGAAAACCTGAACTATACTTCTAAATCATGGAATTGCCATTAACTCTACCCATATTTTTCATGTCTTCTTTCTAATTTTGTTGACTCTCTTTCTGCCATGACATCTTCTACAAAAATACATATGAACAGAAAAGACAACGTATAATATCATGGAACTGGCAATGAACTCGAGTGCACAAAGAAATAAGGATCATAGGCTAGAGGCATTGAAAGTGAACAAAAAACAAGATTTGTGGAGGAGAGGAAGGCGTCTGTGAGGAAAAATTGTATTCATGTTGTTTGGAGAAGGATTACTGTGAAAAAGAATAATTAATTCCACTATCAGAATAGGTCCTTAGAGCAAGAAACAGCCAATGGCAAATGTGCCAATGTGGCTCAAAAGCATCCTGATTGCAATGTTGAAAAACTCATGGGTGATTGTTTTTTATATTAGGAAAAATGACATGGGTAGATTCTCACCAAGACAGCTCACTACAGCTGCTGCTTGGATGAGTTACAGACAGTTGGTGACCAAAGTAAAGGGATGATTGTAAACAGTTATTCTGAAAGAAGAATTAACAAAAGGAGTTCATGTAACTAGTGGATCAGGCTTGGAGCAATCAGTAATTAACATTTTCACTAAATGTTTTGCCATGCAGACTAGATGTGGACTAAGGACAGTTACTGAAAACGCATTTTTCAGAGACACGTTCAATATGGTGTAGAACTGGTGAGTCACCCTGTATGGCTTAAGTACCTTGAAAGGGGTTAATAGATAGTGGAGTAACATTGAGCAGTACCAGAAAGAAAGGTCATGGACTTGGGGACTTGCAAAAAAACATATTTTCTTTAGGTGGAAATTTGTCATATGAAAAACGACAAAGGGCAATTACAGAGAATAAACAGTATCGGTACACCTCTGTTAGCAAATTGAAGTTGCCAGGACAAGGGTCCAAGTGCTGCAACTCAGGATGAATACAAGTAAATTGCTATGACCATCTTTGGTACCGTTTTGGCCAGGGTTGTTTGGGACTCCCTACCACAGTTCAGTCATTAGGCTGTACCCAACATGCACTTTGGGTACAATCACTCTG
Source organism: Streptopelia decaocto (assembly GCF_964273445.1). Taxonomy (NCBI): domain Eukaryota; kingdom Metazoa; phylum Chordata; class Aves; order Columbiformes; family Columbidae; genus Streptopelia; species Streptopelia decaocto. The sequence goes on from NC_138655.1 coordinate 159,756,718, forward strand.
CTTGAAGGCCTAGAGAATTTAATCATGGTGAGAGTGCGTCATTTACCTTGAGGTCATGTAATGGTTAATGACACTGGTTAATGTATTAGAGCAGACACAGTTGATAAATACTGGCTAAGTTAATACGAGTACGGAATGTACAAGAAAAGGTCCTTCCAGCAGATGTACACCACATGATAATTTGTTGACAATCCCCTCGCCCTAGGAACGATGCGCTTTTCCCTGGCTTGTCACAGACAACAGTTAGTGGCCAAGATGAGTGCGTTTTGAAGGAGATCCAATACCGTGACAGACAATTTTCTGTCTCCATGTACTCAACTTGTTGATGCAGAAGACCCTGCTCTTTCAGGAAGCAGACTACCTTGGCATAGCTCCAGCAGTCTCGTCCCTTATACTTCAAGATCTGTGCACTGACAAAGCTTTTTCACTGTTGAGCAATGCCTGAAAATAGTAAAAAGCAGATGGTACTTCCTCACCCTCCATTAGAAACAAACATAACACAGGAGAATTCTGGCAGTTTTCACTTTTTGCTTAGGAACTAGCACGACTGTGAAAATTTGACTTGTCTCCTTAGTGACTTAATATGAGTGAGCTTCAAATTAAAGCAGATTTCAGGCAAGTTTACCCATTTCACTGAGAGGGAGAGCATCTGGTTACACACACATGTATACAACTCCTCGTTTCTTTTCTTTTCCACTTTCCTTTCTAGAGATACTGAGCCTAACTTGATTTTATTGCAAGAGCATGTAAGGCTAGATCCAAAGATCAATTAAGTGGAGAAGGTCTCCTTCACTTTAAACGTGTCCTCTGCAGCAGGTACAGTATTATTCATGTCACATTCTTTTTCCCCTTCACACAGTTCCCTCCTGGGTATCATGTCCAAAGCCAGAGTTTGTGGCAATATATGAGCGCCCTGAGCAATCCTACGTCCCATCCTATGACTGGACTTTGATTAGTGGTCCAACACAACATGGAAGTCTCTCCAAGTCTATTCCCAGCTGATAAGACAGGAGCAGGTGGAATCTTCACCATCAAAAGCTGCAAGGCTAAAAGGGAACAGTGATTTAGGTCCCCAGATATACGGCTGTCATGCAAAGATGAAGAAAAAAACACTTTTGTCATTTTAATAGAGACTGAAACAACTTTTATGTCTAATAAAACTGGTTTTGTGCATTACAAATATTGTCCATCATTCCTCCAAATGCCATTAATTATCCATCCCTATTACCTTTTTTTTACTTGATGCCACTCAGACATTGTCATTTCTCTTTTATTTATTTGAGAGGATTATTTCTGGCTTTTATGAGACAGTTTTATGAGACATGAGCAGAATTATGGAACAGTTCTCAAAAAATGCTACATTATCCCTGATGTGCTGTAATTAGATGACAACAAATGCAGCCTTTTATGTATTAGCTAGCTTGTGAAGGAAAAACCAACAGCCTATTTATAAAGACTTTTTATAGCTTTTTCCTGAAGCAAAACTAATTCATAGCTTGAAACCCTTTGATTTATTTCCGTAGGCTTCAGACCAACATAAAAATCCTCAAAACAATGGAAAAATTTCCATTTAACAGACTATGACATTGTGTACTTCCAGTAACTCATTTGCCATGTATTTAAATCTACACATCAACAAACTAAAGGTAAATCAAGCCTTGTCTAGCTGAGACCTATGTGAATAAATGTTGCAAGCATTGCATTACCAGCTCAGGATTTAGCCTTCATCTAGGGAAATATATATTTAAAAATCTGGTGGTGTACATTTTATGGACAAGATCTAGAAATACAGATGATCTTTAAAAATACAAAATTACCAAAGGTGATGTTTATTTCTTTTTGATTTTGGAAAAAAATGTAGAGGGAAATGGAAGATGATGTTTGTTTACAGTAAGACAAGAGCATACATGTAATTTTAGACCAAAGGAAAAACAAACAAACAAATGGGGATTTATTTTTTTTTTCCAATTGAGTCTTTAAGGCTTTGGAATTTGTAATTCTTAATCAGTAGTGATTTTTGTCAGTGGTGACATTTGCCTATGAAGTCAAGCACGAGTGTATTTGTCCCAGGCATTAAGAAATGGTTGGGGTACGGTGACCAGGCTGTGTGGCTTCTGGAAAAGGAGCAACAGTGGGGACCTTGATCATAGAGTGGCTGTGCTTTCCACAGCTGTCTCAGGACAGATTTGAGACTCCTTCATTTTCTTTTTTCCTGGAATAATAACTCCAGAGTCATGAGAAAAGTCAATTATTTTAAAAACAACAACAACAACCAACCCCCCACATTATTTTGTATTACTTTCAACTTCGTGTGCCTAATTCTCTTTTTCCTCTAAGGGTGGTTACACTCCAAAGCCTATATCGATTACTCCAGTCAGTGCATATATTTATTTTCAAGATGTACTTGTCTTTTTTCATGCTCTTTGTGATGCATGAAAATCAATTTGCTTCTTTTCTCCTAGATGCTAACACATCCTCCCCATCTGCCCCTGTAAGTGGTGATAAGAAAAAGAGTTAGGTCAGCACTCCAGGATTTTATATATATATACATTTTAATCATGAGTGAATTTGTTAGTTCTGAATATAAGACGATTTATAGCCATGACTGTAGCTGAATGAAATCTCTGGCAGTGCTGTGCTTTTCTTGCACAGCTCAGCTTGTCAGACGTCTTCCATGGGAACAGGAATTCAAATTTTATAGGTAGATATTTAACTTTTTTTATTTCCTATTTTTCCCTTTGGCTTCCTCACTGCCTAACAGGATGTCTAACAGATAACATGCACCAAACATTGAACTTTTTTCCAAAGCATACGAATCTCAGGACTCCTCCTGGACATTCAGAAGCACGTGTTGCTAATTCAGAGAGGCTGGAGAAGTTAGTCCCCGGGGTCCCTTCTGATGGCTCCATATGCCTTCATATGGAGCATATGGCTTCATATGCCTCCAGACCATATATTTTTTTTATCATTGTGGCAGGACAAATTGCTAAAATCAGAACTTTTAAAATTGCATCTAGACTTTAGGTAAACTTAATTTGGTAAAGGAGCTGCAAGGGTAAATAAGGAGTTCTGATTTTTCTGCTGAACTACTACCATTTACTGAACTAACAGGAGCAGCAGAAATGCTCCCTGGAAATCATGTTCTTCTGCTTTTCTTCAAAGGCCAAAGGGAAAATATGCACAGAGAGCATTCCTTAGAATAATTAAAGCTTAGCTTTGATCTGCTCTTCACACCTCATCCCACTGCCTTGGCAGGCAGTACACACTTCATGGTGAAATTCTAGCAGTCACTGTTTAGATGCAGTATTGAATCACTAAAATAATGGCAAATTTGTCTTAGAACCATCAGGTTCTATATGAATGACACAAATGAGAATTGGGATTTTGGGTAACTAAGAATAAAAAAAGTGAAAACTTCACTTTCACCTGAGATGAAATTAATTTGGAGTTATGTACCTAGAAATAAGTGACTTCTGCATTCTTCTGCATTCATTTCATGCATTATTTAGTTGTCATACAAATAAGCTATGCGTGTGTAACTGTGCATTATATGGGAAATAAAAGAGTATCTTCTTTTTCTATTATTATCTACCTTTTTAGACTATACTGATATTTGTGTGCCGTGGCAAAATCACAGCCCTATTATGCAAAGCATTATCCAACTATATTTAGAAAAGTTCTTGAAGGTCACATCTTAAATTTAAGAATATTTTCATGCTTGCATAGAGATTAAGTAGAAAAAATCCAGTGGAAGTAGGAGCTCTTTTCTTCATTGAACTAAACACATAGAATTGCAAATATTCAGTTGCTATAGAATAGTGAACAAAGATGAAGCAGCAGAACCTTAGCTGTGGGGTTTTTCTGTGCTGACACTATTTTGCACGTAAGTAGATTTTTATAAGAGGGAATTAAAACTGATCTTTGTTACAGTCATTTTTTAACATTCGTTATTTGTCTGAGTACATTTAGAAGCATAACTAATTTATATATTTTCTTCTGTTATTGTTACCTTCTCTGAAAGCTTATATTGCCTCTGGGAACAAAACAAAAAGTTTTCCTGTTCTTCAGGTGGGAATAGTTCCAATAAATAAACTTGCCTTTTTTGTTTGGCTTTAAAACTCATGCATAGCAATGATATTCAGGATGAGCAGCTTGTAAAAGCTGAGATGAAAATAAGCAGCGCTAAAGAGGAATTTCAAGAAAACAAATGGAGTTTTGAGTTAAAAGCATAGTGCTGAAAACTTCAGTATGAAAAATAATAAAATGAAGAGCATTTAAAGGAGTGTCTCTGTAAATTATCTGAAGGATAGGCAGTTGACAGCAATGCCACTGTCTTCACGCAGATTGACAAAAGTGGTGATTCACCATCTGGTGACCACAAATTAATGAGAAAAGAAAGTTGTGTGTTGCAGAGCTAATGTTTGCAATACACGGACACAGAGCATCCTCTGGCCCCTTGCCACTGCTCGCAGGGTGTGCATTACTTGTCTAGCATGGACTTGCATTGAATAATAAACCAGACAGCATCACACGAGCGAGAGTTTCGTGTCAAAACACATTTTGTGCCATCAGGGAGAAACAGGTAACATCACTGCAGCGTGACTTCCCACCAACACCCACATTAAATGTGATGACCTGAAGGTTTTTTTCATGCAGCCCTTTATGACGGGGTAGATTCCTTATAAGCGTTGCTACTTAGAAGTAATTAAGTAAAGACAATTGACTTCTGTTCCTGCATCATCTGACTCACAGTATCAGATCCAGTGTTATTCAGCATCTGTGCTTGTTTGCCTTTGTGTTTTTAGCATGTTGATTATCAAGTAAGTTTAACCAATACTGCAAGGAGAAGAGCTGGATCCAAACCACACTGCGGTGTTTACACTGATTTCTATCTACTATGGGTCAATATTTTCACAAGTGTATTAAACTACTTCAGTAGTATCGATTGAGGAAGAGTTTGTGGGGAGTGCTAAATACCTCTTTTATTAAAGGATTCTTAAAAATAATAATAAAAGGAAAAAAACAGGACATATTTTCAAGCACAGTATTCATATTATATTTGTCATAGAGTCACAAGTGGTCTTTTAGATTTGCAAACTGATCCAGCCGTATTTTCAAATAGCGACTAATGTCAAAGATGATATGTAAAATTCTGTGCTACTATTGTACTGATGTTACAAAATTGCAGTTGAACACAATGGCTTCAAAATGTCTGACCACAAGAAAACTTATATTATTGCAGGAAGGTGTCACAAATGTTAGTGCTTTTGATGAGCCCTTGAGATCTAGGGACTCTGCAATCTAGGATTTTCTAACCCAAAAAAAGTATCCAGACTATAAAATCTTTAATAGCTGTAATTTGGCAAATATGCCTCTTGAGAGTAGAAGAGGGAAGGAAAAAGAAATATCTGTAATATCAGGTCTTGGACAGATTGGCAAGAAAACAAGTCTGCGGATAAAAGGAGGTTTCAGTGGGCATCTGAGCTATTTTTAGCTATTCAGTAACTGTGAATACTTGAGCCATTAGGAGGTCTCTAGGAAGCATTATTGATACATCAGTATAGAATGATCAGCCACTTAGTAGCTGAACAGCCTCATTAACAACGTTTTAATTACAAAGAAGCCATGACATTTTTAACTGGCCAAACTAGAAAGAAAAAAGTTAAAAAAATGCATAGTAATTTTGGGAGAAAACAATGGATCTGACATGTTCTAATCAGAATCACCGAATGGTTCCAAGGGTAGAGTTATTTCTTCCTTCTTCTTTGGCAACCCAGTTAACAGGTGTAAAATTAAGTAATAGATTTTCCTCTGAAGGATAGATATCGATGGTGATGGTGCAAATAAATGGTGCAAAAAAGAAAGGCCAAGTTTTTACTCACTAGTGTGTGATTCTGTGTTACTAGACAAGAAGCAAAAGCACACATATCCATATGATTTTTGTAGTTTTGCTGAATCCTGTGGTATATTGGAGAAATACAGATGGATGAACAGAGGGTAGAAGGAATTAATGGTGTAACATTGGTCACCACAATGGGCAGTGCTATGAGAAGCAGAACCCACTGACTGGTTGAGGTTTTTAGTAAAGAAAAGATGTAAAGAGAAATGTAAAGGTGACCAAGAAGATGATTTTGCTGTTATTAACGGGAAGCCCATCTCAGCTGTGACAGGCAGAACCAGCAAAGAAAATAACAGGCAATTAAATAATAGGGTCATTGAAGGTGCCCTAGCTAACTTAGGCTAGGATTAACAGCTTGTTATTAAATGGAAGAGAGTGGCTGAGCTTGATAAAAAGCATAAGAAACAAACCTCAAATGGGAGGAAATGGGGTGATGTTGCAGAGTGAGAGACAAAGCAGCCTCTGCTGGGGTTTAAAGCAATATCAATAACAAAGATATAGCGGAAAACAGGCTGTGAGAAGTTGAGAACTTGAGTAAGGATTTCTTGTGTGCGTAGAAGACAACACGTAATGATCAGATAGATTTAGATGCGAAACATCCCTATGTTGATGGAGACTCTTGTTCAATGAATTGATGGATCAGTGTGATAGTTATACTTATTTAGTGCTTGACAAGGAAAATAGTGCGATGGATTAGTGAAAAGACTCTGCTACTGCCCTCTTGAGTACGAAGCATCAGGCAAGACTCCCTTGGGAAACAAAGAACATAGAAAGGATTTGACTGATCTGACTGCGTTGACATCTAGGATATAGGTATCCAGACTGCAGAGTTCAGGAACCTACCTGATCACCCTGGGTGACCTGGTAAAATGAGGGTGTAACCATTAAAAAAGGGTAGAGAAAGAGTGAAAGAAGATTCTCTGAAAGATACAAGAAATGCCTAGAGAAATTAGAGGAGCAGGGGGAAGAGAAAATATCAGGGATCATAGGGAGGGAAGACTTGATGAAAAAGTACCTGAGCAGCTCTGGAGCAGGTGGGTAATAAGTCAAGAGAGAGGGGAGAATATGCATATTCTGATTTTTGGTCAGGGAAACATGAGAGATGGTGGTGAGAATGGTGCAAGAGGTGAGCCTGGAAAAAAAAATGGGTGGGAGAGGCTAAAACAGAATTATGGGGGAGGAACTCCAGGGGGACAATGAAAGGGGGATACAATAGTAGTTGGAAATGAAATTAGATGCTATGACTTGGTTTTTTTTTTCAATTACTTTTTAATTTTAAAAATAATTTAATAAAAAAGGAAGTTTTTTACACTGATGAGGAGAAAAGTACAGCTGCAGCTTAAAGCCCAAGCTGTGATCATAGAATAAACACAGAGACAATTAGGAAAAGCATGAATGACCAATTTGTTCTTTTGGATGAAGAAAGAAGGAAGGAAAGGTATTGATGGGAGGGAGTTTAGAAGGTATGAGATGAGAAATTAAGGACTTGGTTTGTAGAAAAATATGAAAGTAGGGAAAAAAAAAGAGGTTGAGGCACATAGGCACATGTGAAATGAATTAAACATGAAAACAAACCAATTTATCTCTACCTTTTCTCTCTTTTTTTTTTTTTTTTCCCAACTGGGCATACTTGGAATAGGTTCATCACTTCTGTAATGATACTGGTCATACTGAATGACATTTTTTAGGCCATAAATGACAAATTCACTGACGTTAAAGCGACCTTACATTAAGCAATTGAGAACTACTGAAGATGTCAGGGATGAAGACACCTAACCTCCCATTGTGCGTGGTGCTGGAAATACACTGAGCACTGAATTGGGCGTTATCGTGAAGATTTTAGGTCATAAATAATATGGATACATGTTATGGAACAGTCATACAATATATGCTCTGCAGGGAATAAGAGAGAAAAGAAGACAAAAATGAGTAGTCGTTTTAAAAATAATTTGTTCTTCTGCAACATCTGCCATTTAATATCCTTTGCAGATGCTGAACCATGTGATCTAACAGTATTTCTCCAAAGCAGACAAATGCAATTCCCAAGCTGTAGTTATACAGTCATTTCAGTCCTGCACAAGCTGGTGCTCTGCGTGGAGCTTTTGTGCTATAGTAGCATTCACGTGGTTGCACAAAGAAACAGATTGGAGAGTTTATCAGCTGGAGACTGATTAACTTTGTGTGTTTCTTACAGCTGAACCAATTCGTCTATCTGGCTGCAGAAACACAAGTAAAGGGGAGGTGAGGATAGGAGTTGTCATGGGGAGCTTTCTCCTATCAGGCCACTAGCAAACATATGCCAAAATTATGTCCAAATTTGAGGCAAACATGGGATTTGAGCTTATTATTCTTGAATTTATCTAGTTGCAAGGGAGCTGCAATATGTGTGGAGATGGAAGACAGAGGAAGGTTTGGGAGTTGGTTTTCTCTTGAATACAAGAGAAGTGCTCAACTGTTTTTTTCTCGGCTGCTGAGAAGAATTTTGCTTTATTCTTGTTTTGCATCAGGCTCTTATTCAAATGTTTTTTGTTTTGCTTTGCTACCTGTATTAATGTTTGTTTGTCTCTTCAGATTTCTCTTCCTTTTTCTGTTTTAAACTGCAAATGCAATTGAAAAAGACCAAATTAACAAAAATGGTATAAAGAGAGAACAGATAGGTCGACTTGATTTGTTTTCAGTCCCTGAATCAAGAGATATTGTAAGGAAGAATGAAATAATCAATATGCCTAGGCTCAAAAATAACTCTTCACAGAATTTACACAAATGGAGTCAAATGCTGGTACAAGAAATAATTCTGGAAACTGCATTCCATTTTTTTTTCCATTTTTTTCACTCCAAATAATTGTTATTGTATATTTTTTTTGCATTCATCGCTATTATGTCTAAGCAAACTGAAGCCAAGAGGAGAAGCGCTGAACTAGGATGAGCTGTTTAGGTCTTTTCCTTCCAGTTTTTCCAACAGGGAACACATAATAGTTGTTCTGTAGATGTGGGGGATATGAGTGATAGTGAAACAAGGTATGCTGAATTTAAAAATCAGTTAATAAGGAGCTTCACTTTTCAGTAAGTTAACAGCAGGATTTGTTACTTAAACGTGATTTCAAGTGGAGTAGATCTATGGAGGATTTTGTGTGGATTTCATGTTGGTTTATAATGCACTCAAATAAAGAAAAACATACCTTAATGAAGATAAAACTATATTAAGATGGGAAAGAGGAAAAACACCTGTCTGCAGCAAACCAAAAGTAATTTTTTTCTTCCACATAGTAAATAAGGCCAGGAAGACTACAAGAATTTTTCTTATTTCTCCCTTCTCATCAGGCAGCAACGGTTACTGACGCTATTCCTGGTAGATTTGCATAACCTGCTCTTAAAATCCTAAAACCACTGGCTGAATTAATTCACTGTAGTGTTGAAAAACTGTTGGATGACCCAGGCTGTGAATCCCAAACCATGCTTTTTCAATAAACTGCTGCAGTACTATTGACAGAAGCTTAAATGAATGTCTACATGATCCTGCTTCCAGAAGCATTAAATGCAGACAAGCTGGATAGAGTTCACAGAAGGCCAAGAACTAAACACAGCATCCAGAGATGGAAGGGTCCATTAGGATATATGTATCTACATCCCTGACATTACAGTATTTTTTTTCCTTCCTTAGCTACAATTTGCCGTATAATTCTAAAATATTGAAATATTAGACTGTTTCCTCATATCCCCTTGAATCTGTTGTTTAGATAAGCAGGATGTTTCACCTTGTCAGCCACTCTTTTCTATGCTTTGTTTGTTTGTTTGTTTGTTTTTTCCTTTCATCTACATTTTGTCAATATCATTCAGTGAAACACTTAGATGCCTCATGGGTAATGATATATCTTTTAATCTTGGCAATGTAGTAGGACCAAATATATATATATATATATATATATATATGTAATTCATACTGCCTGTTCCAGAGAAAATTGTTTCATCATTTCCATTTTTATACTTGGAAGGTTCATTCATGCTGTCAGGCTTGGAGAACATTTAGATAAAGGTGTAGACACAGTAATTATCCAGGAGTGTTTTAAGGATGTTGGTGACAAGGACGTAAATGAATTAGTGATATAATTATCTTTGGATTCTTTATAACCAGAGATAAAAATCTGCTAAAAAGATCTCAGAATGCTAGATCCCACACATACACGAATGAGGAATGAAGATCTTCTGTGGTATTGTTAATGGATTTACTGTGAGACCTAGTAACAGTGATGCTGTTTGTCTTTTCCAGGACCTCAAGAAAGGTTCTGAATTCACAGTATGTATTGTCTGAAGGTCTTAAGCTTTTGACAGCCATCTCATTCTTTATTCAAATAGGAGGAGTTTGCTGAATATATAACTGGACAGGTAATCTTATATGACTGTTTATTTCTCATGTAGGAGGTTAAAACAGATACACAATTGTACCAGTTTGAATAGGGACGTGTCTCCTCTTCTGCAGGAAATGTTCTGCTCCACAGGGGGATTTTTACTGGATAAGGTTAAGTTCCCTCCAGAAATGATGTCTTACAGCTTACGGTACATGTTAAAATTTCAAGAATATACCTCATCACTACAAATCTCAGGATCCATTTCCGGAATTATTTCAACTGATTGGGGTTATGTAATGACTCGGCTTACATTTACAGTTTATGTCATCTTATAAATTTCCTGCAGTCTTTAGGGTGCTCAAAGAGTGAATAGGCAATTCTCTGCAAATACATTTTAAGTCCTTTATTACCCCATTCTGATCACACTCAAAGCTGCTTCCATAGCAACACCTAAAAATATTATTCATTTCTAAAATAAGAAAGTCCTTTAGAAGCTTAACACATGTAATTCTTCTTTTGTGACAAACAATACAGTCACCTCGCTTATAAAAGCTAAACTTTGGAAATGTTGTCATCAATTTGGAAGATATTAACCTAACTTCCCAAATAGTTTCACTGACAAAACTGTCCTTGAGCAGAGACAAGAATCTTTTAATTCTGGCAAAACATCCCCACTCTGGTAACATGAGAAGCCCTGTAAATAATTACAAAGATAAGTACATCTAAATTAAGAGACGAATGCTCTCCTATTGAAGTCAGTGATAAGTCTCCACACCCAAAACCAAATGGAGTGAGAAGAAGAGCAGGGAGATGAAATGCATGTAAATAACAGTCCAATAGTTTGTAGTGGAAGGTAGTAAGGGCCAGACCAATCAGATTAAAAGGTTTAACTTATACAAAACCCAGAGAGGACTAGAAGACCTCTGGGCTGAAAGCACAGATAATCACAGCCCATATAAGTATCAATTATAGGATTTTTAGAGGGAAAATGAGTGAGAAACTACTCCAATAGTCTTGAATCTCAGCTCATGGACTTCTCCATTCGACTTGTTAACAACATTCTTCTCTCTTCGGCATGTATATTTTGGAGTTGAGATGCAGTTCTGCCACAGGTCATTGGGAGAAGACTGTTGTCTGTTAATTTTTGCTCTCACTTCAAAGCTTCAACCCCCTTGGGGCAAGAGGTTGGACCAAATGACCTCCAGATGGACCTTTCAAGCCAAATTATCCATTATTCTCACTTAATTAGTTTTCTAAAGCCCAGGGATAAACGGGTTTGTTATGGAAATAAGTTCACAGTTTGGAGGGTTTCAGGAAGGAGCTTCTAAAATGGAATCTAGTAGATTCCTGTGTTACTTAAAGCTGATGTATCCTGCAATGGGTTTGAAAGAGGAAAGAGTCTGGATGTGCTCTGGGGGATGAAATCATCTTTTCTTCTCACACAGGATTTTGGTTTAATGGTCTTGATTTGGGAGGGTGATTGTGCACCAAGTGATCTGTTAAGTAAAAAATTTCTTAAAGGGAAGTAATCATTTTAATGACCAACAAATGTTTTGTTTGTTTTGTTTTCAGACTCTTAGGACAAATCAGTCATGTAGAAGGATAAGCTGTTAGAATGAATATAAAAATATAATGTAAGATCAATAAATGCTTCCTGAAAACAGGCTAATGAGTCTCACAGGTTTGAGAAGCTGAAGCCTGCTGACCTTGGAGAGTTGCTCTTAGAACTTGTGCTGTCAACACAATGGCCTGGTAATATTTTCTGTAGAGATATGTACTTTATGCTGTAGCAGAATAATAGGAATGCTTTTTTGGAACATGAAATCCTGATGTACAGTGCCCTTTATTGACCAGGATATGAGAGAACTTTGGAATAAAATAGCTTTAAGATAGGAACAATGTGTTTGACTGTTCCTTCAAGAAGAAGAATGATGTTTTCAAGGCAACTCAGACTTGAAACACAGACTGGTCCATTTTCTCCTAATACTTTTGAAAAAGGGCAAAATTTCAAGTTATCATCAAAACTGAGAAGCAGTGCAAGAGGTTTGGTCTCCCATGGCAGTGCATGATGAAAAGTAGCACCTTCATGTTCCCTGAAATTCACTCCAGATTGATGACTATAGTATTAATAAATTCCTCTTGAGGGTCCTCTCTACTTTTTCCACATCTGTTATAATACCTTATTTCTTATCTGCCTCCTCTCTGGAGCAATACTCTTCCATATTTTCTGTCTTCCCAAGCTCACTGACTCTTTTCATTACATGTTTGACACTCAAGCATCACCCGTTGACCTTTTTTAAGCAGAAGGGCAGGAGATGACAGTGCTGGTTGGCCAGCTGGCCAAGGAACCATAGAAATTGTCTCAACTCTTCACCACTGACATGCAAGAAATGACATTGGAGCTTTCTGCAATTCTTGCACTACATGTCATGCTGGTCTTCTTCATGTTGGAATGTAATGTCTTTGAGATTCTGATACTTTGATGAATTTGTATGAAATTTGCCATTATTAGGTGAAAATGGATTAAAATATACACAGGCGAACAACATGATGGCATATCCCATGTTTCTTCATAAAGCTAAGCTATCTTCTGCCCGCCCACAGAGGCACACACAGATTTCTTCTTCAGTAAGGTTTCTCCATCACACAGCTGTCTAGTAATAAGTAGTCTGATGGTAAGTTGTGATTACGTTTTCAGTCTGCCTTTAAAAATGTTCATCTTCCTCTTTTGGGCTAAAATATCCCATTAATTTTGTAATGTTACTCTCTCTACTAATTTTTCCTGGTGCCATCTCCAACTTCCCTTTATTTCATCCATCTCTTATGTCTTAAAAGGTCTCTATGACAAAGGCAGTTACTCTTTATATCTCTATCAAGCATCTGTCACAGAAGGTCCCCAAAGTGGAAGATGCCTCAGGTTGATACCTCAGTATTACAACAAGATTCTGAGTATAATTTCTAAGAGTACAAGACTTCTTTAAGTATTTATCAGCACCTGACCTCTGACAATTTGCCACTGGTGGTTCATGAAGCAAATATATATTTTTTTTTTCCCCCAAAACAAGTAAACCTATCCTGGCACCTCTGAGTTTCAGGCAGTTTTACTTGAAAGCACAGAGAATAGTGCTACCCTACTTCCCCGAAAATAAGACCTACCCTGAAAATAAGCCCTAGCATTATTTTTCAGAATTTTTGAGGATGCTCGAAATATAAGCCCTACTCCAAATATAAGCCCTAGTTACAGTTCATTAATAAAGTCAATTTAAATAGTGTCTAGGCAGCTATACATGTAAAAAAGAAAAATCTTTTGGAGCAAAAATTCATATAAGACCCTGTCTTCTTTTTGGGGAAACAGGATAGTGTGCTTAGCAGGCACTCTCTTATTATATCCCTTAACATTGATCATGAGCCAGGCTAGGAAGCAAGGAGTAAACATTTCCACCATGCCTGGAGACACGATGTTCAAAAACCTTTGTTTGGCATGTTTTTATAGATTTGTGGAACAGTCAGTCCTGCTGCAGTGCTGTTGTCAGTTATTGATATTACCATTTAATACACTTCACTAATGAGTGGAACTGCAACCTTAATCACTACTAGACAAACAAGTGACTGAAAAAAAGAGAAGAAAACAGCAGACTGGAATGTGAATTCTCTTAATTGAGCTCATCATCTCATGGGGTAACTAACATTCAAAGGTCTATGATAGTGTACGAATAAAATTATCATATTAGAAAGGTGAGCAGATTAATCAATGTTAGGTAGATAGAACAGAAGAGAAATGTATACATATTATATGTAGAACTTTGTGCAGTTTTTTAAATAGTGGATTTGGTACGTGAACCATTACCAGTGCTGCGTGGAAAGAAAGGAGGATTAGCAGTTTATGAGACTGAGAATTTAGACGTGTTTTCCTACTTTCGCATTGGCAATGTATTTTCTATGTGTTGGTGCACTTACCTAATGTGATGTTCAGCTGTGTGTGGCTACATTTCATCCCAGGATGAAGTGGTGCTCATTTGTAAGATGGATTACTTTGCCATGCGTTAACTATGGCACTGGGGTGAATGGGGCTTGCCTGACATTTTCAGCTGGAACTACTCTTGATAAATACTGCTTTCTGTGGAAAATGGCGATTTTTTTTTTCCAATCAGATAACCAAGCAGCTGTCAATCAAAGTAATTTATCTAAATGTTTTTGATTGGCTCTGGATGTTATATTTCATCTTTACTCAAATCTCCATTGTCTCTGTCTCTAATCCTTGTGTGATAAACTGCAACATCAAGATATAAATCACAAGAAGATACTTGTATGAATCATATTCCCCCTTATCATGAGTCAGAAAGCAAATTTTGGCCAATGAAGATTTATGATTATTTAAGTTCCTGTTCCAGTAACTGCTCCTCTGTTGTTTTTTTTTTTAAATCAGATAGTCTCAAAAATATGTCAGCGCATGTTTTGTGGGAGTTAAAGTGCAGTGGACAAGTTGTTTGACCTATTGGACAGGACTTTGCATCCATTTTCTCATAGTGAAGATTGAATCTTAGTCTGTGTGGGGAAACTCAGAGAAGCAAAAGCCTAGAGAGTCAAGTCCAGACAAATTCTTAATGAATATCTTAAACCTGACCACATATTTCAGGGTATTAAAGTGAAATGCTGGCTAGCTCATTATAGAAAGGATGGTCCTTGGTAGGTGGCTGGTAACACCAAAAGTATCTGACAACCAGTGTTGGAACGATAAAGGACTCAGCACTCTGATTCAATGTGAATCATACAAAGCCATTTATTACAGAAACAAGCCTTCTTATATATGCAACTATTCTCTGATCACGTGTCCACGCTCCAGGCATGCATTCACTAATTGGATATCATCTATGTTCACAAGCTGTCCACATGCTGGAATCTCACTGCTGATAGGTCCATTGATTTGCATCTTGTTGAGGCCCTGTTATTGTAGAACTGCCTCACTCCCACAGCAGGTCCTGTTTTCAGCTTTTTGAAGTGGCCTTGAGATTCCTTTGGGCCTGGCTGGTTCCATAACAAATCTCCATCTAATAGAAACCCATCCACAGACCAGTTCTGATTTCTTCCATGGCCTTCCTCTATAACCCTGAGAATGAGAACTGACCTAAGAGGAATGACTGACTTTTGGAAGACCCTTATCTTAGCTCCTAAAATCCTTTTGGTGCTTCTGGATAGGGGGGTCACATCCACTAGTCTACTGTTTTTTCTCAGGCAGACCTTTCCCTTTTGGCTTTCAATTAAAACCTTTTTTAAAAGTCTTGGTTTTACCCAGACGCAGAGTGGAAATTTTTTCATGATCCTGAAATGTGTCCTGGGATGTTGACCGTCATTTTTTTTCATTCTGTAGTCAAGGCTTCTTGGTGATTTTTACACTTACAAAAGAAAAGGTGATCAATTGGATAAATAACACTGATTATGAAAGAACTGCACCAGTTTTACATTAGAATAGTTGTAAACAGGATTTGTTGCCTGTAAATTTTAAAGCTATTTAATTTTTCCTTCATAAACAGTTTATGTAGTTGATAAGCAGCTCACCATAACTATGTTGTTCTTAGACTAGTTGCCCTCCAAATTAAGGATTGTTCCTCCAAGAGGGATCACAATGCTTGGAAATAGATTGTCAGTCAGTTATGTCGACTTCAAATCATCAGGCTGGTATTTTGAGCTGCCAGCTCAACAGAAATGGAGGATTAGAGTGACAAATGGGCTCACATCAGGGAAGGATGGAAAACGCTCAAATGCTTACTTCTGAAGATGACTCTGCTCTGGTAAACTGTCAATGATTCACTCTAGATATACCTACCTTCCATTTAATGGTAAATGGATGGATCTGTATTTGAAAATCTCTTTGGAAATGAAACTAGAGAGAAGGTGCTGCAGTATAGATTTATAAAACTTTGTTTTTCATACTACACACTTGCAACTAATTCCTTTCCATGAGAAAGAGATTAAAATTGCATAAGAATCTTGACCAATACATCCAAAAGGCATTATAAGCATTGCACTCTTTGGCTATAGAATTTGAGTTCACTTATAGAGACTCAGTTTTAAAAGACTAAATACTTTCTAACACTTGAAAGCATCTTCAGACATGTATAGTACAAGTTGGGTTTCCAAAATCAGTGTCTGTTTTTCAAAACTCTGTCCAAATGGAAGATGGTGTGAGTCAGGAAAGCACCTCAAGGTACAGCTTCATTTCATCCCTCATTTCTCTCTCTCATGCATTTAACCTTAATCACATAAAAATATTTTATGAAAACATCATTAATGGATCATTGTTCAAATATGACAATGTGCAAGTGTTTTTGTGTAGGCTTTTCTTGGCACGTTGAACATGTCACTACAATAATTTTATAAATCTTTCAGTAATTTTGCAGCACGTAATTTCCCAAATTATCCATTTCTGACACTTAAAATATTTTGATACTGTACAATATAATATTCTTTTAATGCATTGCATTGTGAAATAGCATTTCTATTTAGGAACATTTCAGTATTTCTCCCTCTTGCCCCTCCCCCCCAAAAAAAGAAATGCAGTTCCTTCCTGCAAATATGCTTTTAAAGAAAAGAAAAATGACAGCTACAAATTCAGGAAATCAACAGCAATTGTATTTGTTGTCATAGTAGAACTAATACAATTTTTGACATTTCAATGCATTTTAATTTGTCAGGAAATGTCCATAATGTTGCAAAGTGATTGGTTGAATCTTTTTCACTCCAAATAACAGAAATGGATTACTATCTCTTTTGTTTCAGAAGGTCTACAGGGTAATGGTTAAAAAAGATGAAGGTAAAGGTTCATTTCTGGAAGTAATCACTTATACCATACAGCAAAAATCCTGCTTGTGCTTGTAGATCTGTGGCAAGTCACTGAGCATTGTTGTGGACTTGAGTGACTTCTGTCCATAAACAGTGTTGCTACCAATGACAGTTTTTCCTGTACATTGTTGGAATCAATTTTAAAATATCTTTATCAAGACATGGAATGTGTCAGAATGAAACATAGCAACTGTGAGGACAACCTTATATTTAAAAACAAGTGGTGCATCCTTCTAATCTTCTCTCTCCTAAACCACATGATTTTGATGTCTTCAGAATTCTATTAATATACCTGTTGGCTTTCTGTTGCTCCAGATTTATCTTTATTAAGCATAACAGTCTCAGGATAGTAGAAGTTGGAAAGGATCCCTGGAGGTCTCTAATCCAACCACACCAATCAAAGCAGAGTCAACGAGGTCAGGTTGCTCAAGGTTGTTTCTAACATGGTTTTGCATATCCCTAAGGATGGAGACTTCACAATCTCCCTGGGCAACCTATTTCAGAATTTGATCACCCTTACAGTAAAGAAGGGGGTTTTTTATGCTTAAGTTGAATTTTCTGTAATTTGATTTGTGTGCATTGCCTCACATCCTGAAATATCTCCTGCCCACTTTAGTTTCAATGCTCAGATAGAAGCTCTTCTTTACACTTCTATTTCACAATGTGTTTTTGTGGTCATGTCACATTTCTGTCATGTCATAATTCAGCAGTAAGATGTTGTACTTCAGTGGTGTCTTACATGGCATTCCTGGACTGACCACTGAGGAGAAGTGGTGGTAGGACAAGAGGAAATGGCCTAAAGTTGCGCCAGGGGAGGTTTAGATTGGATATTAAGAAAAAAGCTCTTCACAGAAAGGGCTGTCAGGCATTGGAACAGGCTGCCCAGGGCAGTGGTGGAGTCACCATCCCTGGAGGGGTTTAAAAGGCGTTTAGAGGAGGTTCGTAGGGACATGATTTAGTGCTGGAGTTAGGTTGGGTTATGGTTGGACTCAATGATCCTGAGGGTCTCTTCCAATTGAAATGATTCTATAAAAAGTGTCCTAAGTAATTTTTTAAAGAAAGATTTCAAAATACCAATAGGAATTACATTTCTGATGAGCCAGCCAAGTAAATACACTTCTGTAAGTAGCTACAATAGCATTATCAATTTGTGTTGGTTCATAAATGTTAAAGTTCCTCCAAACCTCCCATTTTAAGCCAAACGCAGCATTGAATTTGACAGCTCTCTCAACCCTGCTATCCTAACTTGCATTTTATTTACCTTCCTGCTCAAGTCGCACTTGCCTGCAGGCAGAATTGCAGTATGCTTTTCTGGTTCATGCAGTGCCTTTCCAAAGGGGCTATTTTTCAGCCATGCCAGAGGGTAGCACTTCATGTCCTCTATATGCTCACTGGTGACTCTCTGATGCTGCCACACGCAGTCTTTCTCATAGTTATTAAATCTTCCCTTCAAAGAAGGCATCTTGTTTGCAAGTTCACCATACTCTGGGAGCAATTTATGTTTATGCACTGGGGGAAAAGTAACATGATTTGCATGGAGATGACAGTTTACTGGCTTTTTTTTTTTCCCATTCTTTTGTTGTTCTTTTCCCACAAAACAGCTGAGAAAGATCACAACAACCGCAGACTTGATTGCTTATATTGACCAGCTGGTAAATCCTTATTACAGGAAAAGAGATTAAATGATAACACTTTCAAAGCCAAAATTTTCCATGTCCCTGAAAAAGGAAACAATGATTTGAGAAAATAAACAAGGACTTTGAAGCATCAGAAAAACAGAAGAGGACAGGAAAAAAAAATGGCTGGGACATTAGAGACATAGCTCCTGGGTATGACCGAGAGGAAGGAGGTAAATGTCTGGGCAAAGACAGTGTCAGGGGCTGCTGCACCCCCTGGGCACTGAAAAGTTCTTGTGAGTAAATATATCCACTTTCTTTTCAAAAACACTCACATTTCCAACCCTGCTGGGTAGGTTCCTTCTTGAACCATGGTCTGTCTTTGGGAAATTAATTCAGACGAAAGGGTTACTTGGTTCAAATTAGTGGTTGCCTGGCATTCTGGGTTATGGCCTTCACCACAACAGCTCCATTGCAGATTTCCCGCTCTCAACCACACATGGAACTTTTTTCCATTCCTTTGCTTTTTCATGTTGATTTGGAGAAGGGGTGGGTGGCTGAATGCTCACAATTCCCCTAAGTTTAACCCACTTTTAAGTTCATTGAAATGCGCATACATTCATGGTTTTCCAGCTTAAGCCATTCTCTAATAATGTATTCCTACCTTGTTGTAAAATCTAAACGTGAGTTACGTATAAACCCTTACTTAAACTGCACACAGGAATTATTGCAAAGAATACTAAAATCTCTGTATGAAACATAAGGAAACTATTGACTCACTATCGTGTATATTTTAAGTTCAGTGATCACAGTCCAGGCTTTGCACATGTTCAGTTACCCTGTTCCCAAAAGGTATCTACTTCATTATGGGAGCACAATGTGGTCCTGGGTAGCTGCAGGTTTTCTGCAATCTTACATTGCTGTCATTGTTGGGCAACTCAGGGTACAGACAAGCTGTTAATGTCATCTCTTCTAAAGCAGTACTGAGCAAACATAGACATTTACATCACCCATTCAGCCTACACTCCCTTATAGTCGATGCACATCGAGTCCACAGAGTCAGTATTCAGGCTATGATTATGTTTTGCTTTTCCTCAGGTAAACCTGTTGTAATAGCTATGTGCCATAGCAAAATAATGTGTTTAACTGAAATGCTGGCCAGGTACTTAAAAACATTGACATACGGCTGTGACGGGACCTTCTTTCTAATGCCACAGCATGGTTGATGCATACTCTGAAGTTGAAAGTGTTATGGTTGACTTAACATAAGAAACACGAACATTTAATGTTCAGACCATTCCAAGAAACCTGTTTTTTCTACTTAATTATTCTCTGTCATAGTACTTCCTTCGCTGGCTGAGAGCAGGGTAGGGCAGATGTAAAATGTTTCCCTTATGGAACAGCTGCTTTACATTTTCAGGGAATTTTAACCTGCTGCTAGGCTGATATCGCCAAGATGTGTTTGTCACTTGTTATTATTTCATCAGCTTGCTGGAATGATATCAGATGCAACATATTGATGTGCTGTGTCTGGGGATGACCATTCAAATGGGTCCAGCTGCAGTCTTTCTAATAACAGCTGTATATTACTCTGTTTCACAGAGGAAACAACCCAAGGACAGAAACTTCTGGACTCTTAACACTAGCTCCTACAAAGACTCTCTCTATACTTAAGGAAATCTGATGACCATTTGCTTTTTCTTCCTTAAGAAACAACAAAATAGTCTTTGGAAGTCTGTTGTTGACTTACTCAAAAAAGTCCAAAAAACCTGACCACATATAAGCAGCATTTTTAAGACTCAGTGCTCTTTTCTGCTAAGAATGTATTTGCAATACAATCTTTTAAGTCTGTGCCATTGATCAGCTGGTTTAAATTTATCATTAGAAAAAGCCCTAAGTATATTTCTCCAAGATCAAAAAATGGAGTGAGACCCAATGCTCTTCTAACAAATTTCAGCTGAGGTCAGTGTCCTGAAACCAGCAGCTGACTTGTCTGCTCACCCATGGGCTCTCACAACTTTTATTCATTCTCCGTTTTGTGTTTATGGCTATGAAAATGTGCTGAAGCTTGTAAGGAAGAGTCTTGTGGGTTTTTTGTGATATCAACTGATACAAGAAAGATATATACTTTCAGAATTTAATGTATATTTTGATTTCTCCTGAAACCATTTGGAGGTGTGATCATTCAGAATCTACGAAAAGAAGGTTTTTCCTCAACTATAAATTATAGAAAATAATTCTTACCTGCTTCAGATGATAAAACCAATTTAAGAAGTTAATTGCTAGTTTAAAGTTAGAGCACTGCACTGTCGTTTATAGTTTAGAGCCACATAGTCTTGGAGTATATATCACATCTCGGAGAGGAGCACTTTGAAGCCCTCAGTGTTACAAGATCCACCTTCATTTTAGCAGCCTGTGGAGGATGCGACCACCTTGGTCCACATCACATTCTCTTTCCATGACTTATGGCTCCCAAAGATCTATGCTTCAATCTGAATCATCTTGGGTTTTTTTTCCTCTCTCTTTCAGATGAGTGAGGAGAAGGTGCTGGAGAGAACAGCAACTGGGCCACCGTGTTTGTATGTGGAGGTGATGTGCTTGAAAGGTGCTTCCATGACACATCTCCCCATGCACATGCCTAATCAACTAAAAAAACATGATATCAGCAACACCGTGACCTGAATTTCTGCCCTCGAGATGGTTTTAGTCTAATTAATAATAGTCTAAATCACTGCAATTGTTTTGCAGTTTTGATTGTTTCTTGCTTGCTTATTTTCTGGCTCATGGGGACATTTTGTAAGCAGTGACATTTCCCATTGCTTGGTTCTGAATCTTAGATTTCAAAATTATAAATTATAAAAGATTTTACAAGTGCAAGCATAGGAAAGCTTAATAAATGGGAAAAAAAAAATGAAACAAATCAACCAAACAAAAAAACCCCACAGTAGTAATGTCAAAATATTAAACTTAGTTATGCCCATGTCAGCAGGAGGAAATCTGGCAAATGCCATTGAATAGATGTGAAATCTTTGGGGCTATTTACACCACCTGTGAATTCCACCCACAAACTACCAGCAAATTTTAGTCTGTTTAGATTTAAAATAACCTCCATTTTTCTGAACAGTATCAAAAATTAGATTTTAGTACAGGTTACTCTGGGTTTGCCATTATTGGCAAAGAAACATCCATGCCAAGTAATTCTGAGCATATGAGTAAGTGTATGTGTCAAGACAGATTTAAAAATGAAAATGGATTATACCAGATAAACATTCCAAGAAGGCCTAACTGTGCAGAGACAAGAGGAAAAACTAAATCTAGTTTTGTTATTAATCATGCATTAATATTGGTAGTAACAATTACCACTTTTAGGTATAATCTATTAAATTCACCAGCTACCTGATCTTAACATTTGGGAAAACTACAAACCTGGATTTTGAGGCTACACAAAACCACTATTACTAATTGATCAGTACAGGAATACTGATCGTTGTATTTACGATCAGTTTGGAATCTGTCTTTCAGATATCGACAGTGAGGTTCAGTTGCCAAATAATGTGCCTGGTGCCATAGCCGATGGATCTGAACTGGGCTTGTAGGTGTGACCCAGGACCTACAGCAGACCTGTTCCTCGCTGATAAGGCAACTCTAAGTCCAGGTGAGATCACCTGCAGCATTTCTTATGCTACTGGCACCTCTGTTTACATAATGGAATTCCCACTCCTGGTTGTGTTTTAAGAAATCCCGGAGGTGGAAAATTGCACTGTCTCACTGCTATCTGCTCGTTCGGTTATGTAGCCCTTAAAAATATTTATTCTGTTGAGGCTGGTAGGGTTAATAATAAATGATCAACTGTGGGTTGCTCCCCTTATTTATTTTTTTTAAACTGTGAGTAAGGGCAATCTTAAAAATTTTGTGTATAGCAGAGAAGAGAGAAAGAAAATTATGTATCAGTGTCCTGGGACTGAGATTTTCTTGTTTAAGGTGGACTCTAATATGATCTTACTAGATAAAGTATATACACTGGACTCCCAAATACCAAGGTTAGCTGTTTGCTGCCTCATTATTAGATAATGAGGGCAAGAAGGGTCATGACTTGATATTACAGTAAAGACATCAATAGCAAACCCGATACTCTGACAGCATGGATAGTGCGGTTAGAGGGGAGAAGTATTTACCAGTGCAGGAAAAAAAGCTGTGAAGTGTGTTTCAGTCTATTCTTGATTCTTTTTTGGTCACTTCAACGCCCTCAGACACACGGTGTGAACTGTGAGGTTGTCCTGTGCAGGGACAGGAGTTGGACTCCATGATCCTTGTGGGTCCCTTCCAACTCAGGACATTCTATGATTCTACGACTTGCTGTGAGCAAAGCAAAGGCTTTATGCAAAAATGAAGCTCTGTGAATAGAGGGTACAGCAACAGCTCCAGAGCCAGTGAGGACTCAGCAAGAGCTGGAATTACTGTTTTTCTGTGTGCTAGATCTCTCTCCGAACAGTCTCTGTTAAATGTTATTTGCAAGTGTTATGTTTTATCAAATAGAAACGCATTTAATGTCAGCTTACATCCTTTTTTGCTCACATTTATCACCCTTTTCCCTCTCCCAAACCTTTTCCTGCTCTCATCTGTAAAAACAACTATGCTTGGGAACAATTATCCTAAACCATTAAATCATCAGCAGTATTCACAACTGTAAAAACATGTGCATTATAGGCTCTGCTTCTTCCTAAGAGACAGATGTAATTGATTCTCTCATTCTGGCATGATTGTATAATATAGCTTCTGGTTTGTGTTATGTTGGGGAAGCGGGTGAGGGAGGTAGGAGGGAGGCATCTTGCCTTGCTCTAAACTGGTTCGTGTTCATCTAGTCATGAAACAGAGCTCAGGCCATCTTGCAGCGAGCAGCTTCACCTCTTTTACATCCCACTGCCCTTGTCTTCTCTCTTAATATTGCTGGGGTAAATAATTCCACGCGTAGTAAACCAGCTGTTCGTGTGCTCTGAGGAAAGGAAGGATTTGTGTGTTAAAGGAGCTGCTGCATAGCTGTCATAGCAGAATTGCTCTGTAAAACCCTCCTCTTCTTCCTCCCCGCCAGTAGTTGCCTTAGTGACAAAATTAATCGCCACTGGTACCCTTCCTCCAGAGCACAGGAGAAAAACAAAGCCATTTGTTGTCATTCTAGCAATCTTCCGCGGGACTATCTTCAAGATTAAATGTGCTGATTAAAAAGATATTTTACAGGCATTAGGGTAATACAATGAAAAGGCAGACTGAGGTACGTGATGCTCCTCTCTCCACTGCGCCTTTCGAACAGCTGCTTCAAGTCAGTGGCTAAATCCATTCTAAGCCCACACAGGTAGAAAATTAGGAACGTGGGAAACTGCAGTGGGTCTGTGGAATCCTTTACAGAAAATATGGGAGTAGAGATCAGCCTTGAGATATTAAGATTTACCCTTGAGAAGGATGGGAGTAAAGGAGTATCCGGAGAGAGGAGAGATGTACCCGTGAGAGAGAAGGGGATAGAAGAATAACATGGATGATAGAAAAATTAACCAATGAGCTGTTAGTGCTGTAACTTGTAACCAATAGTGAAAAGACACATGAACTGGTAGAATTGTATAAAAATGCACTTGTAGCAATAAATGGCACCTATTACTTTCATCTTGAAAGAATTTGGTCCATGTCGTTTGTCCGTCTCAACCACAACATAGGAACACCTCTCTTTCATAGCTAAAGTAAAAAACTGTGAGTTTTGCCATCATCTTCATTTACATCTAGCAGGTAGTTTCTGCACATACATTACTAACACATTTTTTTTCCATGCAGGATGTCTATGGACTGTAGATCACTTGCTAAGAGCAAATATGATCAGAGGTATTTCCTTTCATGGTGGACTTCACTGTACATCTTGCTGGTGCACAATTACTTACTCAATTCTTCCCCCACTTCTGAGACTCCTTGCTTGAAGAAGTAATTTCCAGGAAGAGGAAAGGCCCCTCAAGCTGATTTAATTTACCTGGTGAAATCATGCCTGTGAAGATACACAGTGGTATCACTTGAAATGATTTAGAAAGCAATTTTTAACGAATTTCCTTGTTAAGGACCAAATTCTGTCCTGCAGAGTCACTAATATCAGAATAAAACCTGAGCACAGTTCAGTAAACGGTGTAGAGTCATCGTACATACATACAATATACAGATGTTAAGGGGGAGAGTCAGAAAACAATACAGCTGGGGAAGCTTAATTGTAAATATGGAATATTTTTCTGTACTAATTAAAAATATCTTACCTGAAGAAGCACTTATAATAATGTTTTTCCAGATTTATCTATTTTTTAAAATATGTTCTTGTAGACTAGATTATTTCATGGACTCATAGTGCAGCTATGGAAGCAACAATGTAGGGTATTGTGTCTGCTTCACTAGGAGGAAAGAAATTTAGAGTCATTATTTTTAAAAGCTCCATTTTCTGTGTCAGGAAAGGTAACATCTGTGTTCTCTCCTGCAGCGAAGTTATGAAATAAAAGATAATGTAATGTAATCAGTAGGAACTATCACAAAAGTCAGCCCAAAGCTGGGTGAATATTTGACTGAACTAGATTTACCTCACAAAACAAGCAAACTATTGTTGTAGCACTTTTTTAATGAGACAGGGAAAAGAAGTAAAAAAGTGAAATACACACATTTTTTAATGAAGATAAGTCTCAGACTCTTTGAGAAGCTACCTCCCATGGATATGGGCCAGTTAGTTTGGAGTTCCAGCCCCGAAACAGAGCTTTATTTGAACGGTAAGGGCTCAACCCAGAAGAAATATTTATTTACAGTTTAAAATCTTAGCAGGGATAGTTTAAAACCTCCGTGTTGTGGTTGCTAAGAGGTTGCATTATGAAGAGGTGTGTTTTTAATCCTTCTTAAGAGGAAATAGTGCATGCAGCAGGAAGATTTTTTTTTCCACCCCCATTTCTTGCCACCTTTTTAAAGCAACATTCACTTGGAAAATAACTTAGATCCATTAATTTTTCCTCCTTTGCTTACTTATCGTCTGATGACAATTATTTGGCCTCCTAGTAATGGCTGGATGTGCCTTTCAGGTTCTATCAGCATTAAGAGCTGCCTGTCCTGGGCTCACATTGTTATTCTTTAGTCTTCCTAGTTGGGATTTTCAAAGACTTTGAATTGTATCCAAACATATTTATGGGGGGTGGGAATCATCAACAGAACAGATAAGTTTAAAATATCTCAGCTATGCTACTGTGGTGAAAAAACGAAGCAGGTGAATTATGTTTAAAATTAGGTGGAAATTACTTTGAGAGACTTTGCAAGCCTCTGTCTTTAAAGATTTTGCCATTTATTTCGTGCTTCCCATCTGATATAGTGGTGAAGTCATGCCTGAATGAAAGAGAAGGCAAAGGAAAGCCATCGAGTGGGTTTTTCACCCAGGATCACAGCCTCACTGCTGAGAGTGTAGCTTGGCTCCACCAAGTTCAATGGACTACACTATCTGCTGAGGGTCTGAATCCTAAATTACACATCAAACACAGTTTTCCAGGGTGGAAAAGCTGATGATTGCTCCGTGTCAGCCTCTTCTGCCAGAAAACAGTGAAGTACGTTACACTGTTGATTAGCATTCAGTCAAGATTCACATCCAGCCACGCAGACAGGAGTGATTCAGCTGAGAAAAAACAAAACCATTTCAGAGTTACAGTTCATGCTCTGGCTATAGAGTTGTTTCCCTCTGGCAAGCAGTACAAAAGCCCTATTTAATGTTTCATAGAATTGTAGACCTATAGAATCATTTAGGTCAGAAAAGACCCTTAAGATCATTGAGTCCAACTGTAAACTTAACAATGCCAGGTCAACTCGTAAACCAGCTCCTAAGCTATAAATTTATTCCAAATATTTAAATATTGCGAATAAGTGAGCTGGAAGTAAAGGAAAACAAAACAAAACAAAACAAACCTCCTCATGTTATTTTTCTCTTTTCCTCCATCCCAAATTCTGCTAACCTGCAGTTTTTACTTGTATTGTAAGGACTATCTGTAGATTGAATGTATTGTCAGAAATTCCATCCTCAGAATCTGAGAGGATATAATGTAAACTGATTATTATACCCTTAAGGTTTTCAAATGATGTTTAAAATTAAACCCTGGAGACCTAGAATGAGGAGGGAAAGGAAGAGGGATGTTCCATATCCCAGAAGTGATTGAATATGCAATCTCTAATGTTTTTGCACTAGAGCAAACAGCATTTCATGCTGGGTTCTCAGGAAAGTTTCAGGATCCGGGGATTTATTTACTTTTTAATGTAGACTTCAGTGGCATCTGCAAGTCAAATGTTGAACTGTTCCTTGGTAGGATGTATAAAACAAATTCATACTGAGCACAAAATAGTTCTAAAATAATTTATAACCTTATGTAAATATTAAATATTAGATTTTTCTGGTGACTTAAAAGTAAAACTTGTTTCCAAAGTGTGTTAAATCTAAACATAACAAACAAAAGATAAAGTAAAATGAAAAAATGGTCAAAAGGAGGGCTAATTTTATTGTTTGCATGCCCAGGGACATAACTGGATTACTCTTAAGGCACTATGTCTACAATGTAGTTTTTTGCATACCGACATGTGTTTTCACCACCAAGTGTTCATAACTCTGATGCAGAGAGTACAAAGTGGCATATCCCCAGGATATAACACAGCATCCAGAGAGTACCATGTGCCCAAATGTAGAATAAGCACAATAAGCACTGAATTAATATTACTTTCTCTTTGATATATTACATTATAGTTGCATAACTCCATTTATATTTTCCAGTTTTGGAGGTACTGATCTTTCTGTTTGGTGTTTTCTATGTCATGATGCACAGGACATAACAAGAAAATATATTAATACCTACGAGCTCAGTAGCACAGGTGAGTTCAGGACTATATCTCAGCTTAAAAGCCATCTCTGTCCACCATGTTAACAGCAACAGCTGCTGGCTGGACCAAACAAGTAGTCAGAAACAGGCACATCTCTAACTCCTGATACCTCTATTGCAATAGGTCAGCAGCAGCTTTCTGCTGACAGGGCTATTACAAAGGAGAGAAAAGAAAAAAAAGAAAAATAAAAGGAAAATTAAAGAAAAAAGAAAAAAGAGAAAAGAGAAAATAAAAAAGAGAAAAAGAAAACAAGAAAAAGAAAAAAGAAAGGAGAGAGGAGGAGAGGAAGAGGGAGAGGGAGGAAGAGAAGGAGAGGAGACCAACATATTTGAGCAATATTCATTGACCAAGAGTCTTCCTTACATCCTTGAGTGAAAAACTATTTTTCACCATCTAGGCTATGTAGTCAAGAGGCAGGCTAGACCCGACATATATTTAGGACATGACTGAGTTGCTTAGACAAAGCATTGCGTGATGTTTAGGCAGCATAGTTATCCCACTTGGTCTTCAGCAGCTTCTCCACAAGATGATGGCTCTGCTGTGGACCCTGTCCTACCAGTTACTAGCAGATATACCTTCTATAGCAAGGTGCACCAGGAGGTTTTTGTTGGGCCACCGAAGCAAAATCTAGAGCGGTATTCAGCTCCGGATTCAGAATGTTAAAAATGTGTGCCTAACATAAGTTTCCAGGTGTTTAAACTCCTGCTATAGGCAGTGAAGATCTAACCAACACTGTGTAGGTTACAGCAAGTTCAATCCAATCAGACAGCAGACTCATCTTTATCCAGGCAGCTGTACTAAGCCTCTGATCTTCGTTGGTTGCACTGGGAATTTAGTCTTAAAGATGACAGGTTGACACCTTAATTTAGATAAAGCCAAATCCCACCCTTAGGGAAACACATCTGAAAAATTTATTGTCATCTGAATACCAAGAGGTTTCTACTGACTAGCTATTTAAAAACAAAATGTGAGGAATTAACCATAAATAATAGTCCAATTGGGGTACCTAAATGAAGGATGCTGCTACAGAATGTTCTTCATAAATTTTTGAATGAAAATCTGTTGAACCAGTTAGAGAAATCCCTGGACTATGTTCTGCAGAAAATAAAACTAGATGATCTAAAAGCCTTCTGGTCTTTAGATTTGTGAGTGGGAATTTAGTGATGACATCAGTGACTTCAGCGGTAACAGAATTAGAACAATAATGAGAACTCCAGTAAATCACCATCTAGGAATAAATAAACCCTTCGCTTTTGACCGCACCAGTGAATCACCAGATTGCACTGGAGGGATTGTACTGTTGAAAAGGCTCCTATTTTTAGATGTGATACATAACAAACTGGGAACATTTATTCTCATTAACAATTCAGGGCCTTCTTTTTTATGTGTGAGAGTTACAATGGTGAGTGTTGCATCAGCTCTCCAGAATGGACACTGTTCATCTCTGGGATTTGAGTGAAATAGTCAGGTTTTGCAAATGGTGCCTGGAACATAATCCTGTTTGTGGAAGAGCAGCAGGCGTCCTGTGACTTCCGAGAGATAGACAGAGAGGGTCATTTGTTCCAAAATCAATGCAGTTCCCAAAGTTATCTGTGTGGGATCATGTCTACCCTCTTTCAGTATCCAAAACCAGGCCTTCTCCATGAGTCTTCTTAATGTGTTGATATGAGGCATGCTTTTTAGTTTACCTTTTATTGGAACATAGTTTTCCAAACATAAACTTATCTCCATTAGCCTACAAGAGATACTGCATTCATACGAGTACATGATTTTCTGCAGCCAGAGCCAGAACTCTGCCAATTGCTATGCTTGGCACTAGCAACCTTTGTTTACTGCCTCCAGGTTTGATGTCTCCATCCAGATCACTGATAAGACATCAGCATTTCTGAGGCTCCACAGCAGGGCTAAAACTACATTAATAATTGAAATAGGCCGGAGACCGCTTGCTGTCTCCGAATAACTGGCACAGCTTCTGTCTGTATTGTGAAAGTCTCTCATCTTTCAAAATGGGATCAAGTGTCTGTACTGCTTACTGAGGATACTCCCTTGCTCACACTAACTTCTGGATCATGCATGCGAATTTTTTGGGAGTATATATGTTGTTTTGGGCCAAAACTGTGCCAGGGACAGGGGTTATGCTTAACATACAGATGATTGCAAGGTCTTGGTCACTGCCTTGGCTGTTTGATTTACTGTTAGAGGTATTGTCTAGCAGCCTGTAGCCCTCTCGGAAACATATAGAGAATGATAAGCAGAATAAATCTAAGATGTTTACTGAAGGTTTGCAATATGACCAGGAATTTTGGATATTTGAATAAATGGATATTTGAGGACAGCCATGCCATCAGATCATGATTCATTCAAAGGGGGCAGTAGCTGGAATGAGGGTCTTGCTAGAAGACTGGACATGAATTAGGAGAGTTGAATTAACTTTCTGATTCTTCTCCTCTGGATGAAAAAGAGACTGATCCTCTGGGGTAAAAACAAGCCTGTTGTTTAGTTTATGATTTTTTATTTATGCCATTTTTATAAGTTCTACTAATCTTTTATTTATGCTCCTCTGCCTCTAAACTGTGTCTTAAAGCTTTGTATTCAGAACTGAAACAATCTCATTTTTCTCTTATCTAAAAGGCTGTTGTCATAAGAATGGCTTTAAGGTGTCTGGAGAGGCATGAGTATTTCACTCTCAAGACGATAATGATATGAGACCGGTACAACTGCACCGTGGCAGCATGCAGCACCCCAGTACATGACCAGGGTAGCAAAAGACTGTCAAGTGCTCCTTTATATTGAGTTTCAAGGGGTTAATATAGGATACTGGCTGGAGTCAAAAGGAGAATCCTAAATAAATGTCCATCAGTATATTCTTGGTATGCAGCTGTGTAATAGGGAGAGCATCCAAACCCTGAAGTCTTCTGGAAATTGTGGTATCTGGGCCAAAGAAAACAAGATGTAATACATCCTGATCCTGGGCCAAAGGACATGACAAGTGGAAGATTGCAAGGTACATAACAAGTTTTAAAAAATAAACAGTTAATAAACCTTCTACCTTCTCCTTCTACTAACCTTCTACTCTAACCTTCAGTTAGAGTAATACAGTATATCTGAATTGTAGGAAGTTTACTAAGAAGAACAAACATGTCCAGGATTTGGCGGCCTTTTGTTCTCATTTCATAACTGCCTATTTGCAACATGTTTAGCAGATGTGGACCTTTAGCAAATGTTTCCAAGCTGTCTTTAAATATTTTCCATGTTCTGTGGCCCTTGAGTATGAATGTCTTTTATCTCAGTGATTTATTCTGACAATTGGCCACCTTCACAAATTCCAGAAGTCTTCTTTTTCTCTGCCATGATAAAGGTCTTATTTTCCCAACATATATTTCTGATTCCTTCTGTTTGGTGGGATGTCTTTTCTAAACTGACAGATGACAGCCACCATCCTTCTGTTTTATTCCATATAGCCTGTTTATGCATCTGCTGTATAGAAAGTTGATTGTGGATTTCCATTTTCCCATAATGTGACAAAGTAATTTGTAGCTCTCACTTGAGTAATGGATTATAATTTTTAACACCATCTTTGTTTTTTCCCTAAAGTTGGTAACAAGAGTTATTAGTTATGAGAAAAGAAGCTCTCTTTTCTAAAATGTATAATCAAATTTGTACAAGCTATTACTGTGAGATATATTCATATGCCTGCACTAGTGGCAAACAGCTAATGATATTTTGAGGAGGAAAAAAATACAACACAAAATCAACCAACCAAACAAACAAAAAAAACCCACACAGAAGGCAGATTCAAGACAAGCAATATTTTTTCTTTTGTATTTTTCAATGTTTCAGTTTCAGAAAAATAGCAAAATCTTTTTTACCTTGTGTTTAGCCACAGGTAGATATGACAAAATCATTTAATTTAAACATAATCAAGGTATTATCTTCTGAAAAGTGGACTACTTTTTGTCATCATAATCCTCAGAGTGTAACAATTTCCAAATCCATTGCTGGTGACCCTGTAGTCTTCTAACAGGGTTGCTGCTGCAAAGCCATGAGAATGGTCTCTTATAACCATATGGTTTCCTATTTCCAGCCTATACGGATCAGTTCTATTTTCGAGGATTTTTCAGTTTTTCTCTGGTCACTTCAGATATCTCTCCTCCTTTTAAATGAATGAATAAAGCCTCATTGGGAAAAAGTGAGCAATTTATTTACAACTTCATATTCTTTTTTTCTTTCAGTTGACACAGTATGCACTGGAAGCTGTACGTAGTGGGCCCCACTTTAGACTTCCAAGCCCACTGATCACTTCCTTAAATATCTTCTCTGCTGCTACTCAAGATCCTTGGCAGGTTAAAAATGCCTGCTGGTGGGTATATACCTGGCTATAAAAACAACTGAGCAGTGAAATACTCATTTCTTACATTTCAGTGTATTAATCATCATGACAAAACTCCTTCCTGCATGGAAAAACATTTCTTAGCCTTTAAATAATCTGGATTAGTGTAGTCAGTATATCTTGTTATTACTTAAAAATGTGGAATGGCAAATAATGGGGTTCTCCCTTCCTGTCTGAGTTTCCTATTCACTAGACAATATAATTAGTTTTTAATTTAACTCTTGTACCTATGTATCTAAATGCACTACATGAAGTTCATGAAGCTGTGGGATTTGCATTATATCTAAAAATTCAAGAACTATGAGATGTACAAAAACCCACAAACTTTTGTGGATTTCCCTCTGCATAATACCAGAATGTCATTTTTACCTTTTTTTTTTTTCCTGTAGAAAAAGTATATTCCAGGCTGTGGTAATATTCACCAAGTTCTGAGAATACAGTGTGCACTGATAAACAACAGGTAAGAAACATTACTTGTTTTATTTTTTTCCTTACAGCTTTTATCTCTACTTGATGGCCAATAGGCAGGAAAAATTGTTTTCTCTATGTTTTCTGCTTACTGCTTTTATCCCTATTTGTTGTCTTTAAGCTTTAGTTCTCTGAGGCATCCTAGTGAGACTGCATGCTGCTCTGACCGTGTTCACACGCAGCGTTGCTGTTTGTTCAGCAGTTTGCTCTCGGGCAGGACACGCACTGATGGCAGCGGCTTTCAATTACTGCAGGAGGACTTCACTGAAATCCAGGGGTCAGACACTTTTATGTTTTCAGAAACGCTGTCTATATCCCTTAGTGGGCCCACTTAAATCTTTGCCGCGTGTTCACCCTTCAGCAAATGATGGTGCATGGACAACAGTAGAGGAAGACTGAATAACTCTTCCGTTGCTGCACAGATGGTCAAATATTTGGATAACTCGGGGAAAAGTGGCTGGAAAGCTGCCCAGTGGAAAAGGACCTGGTGGTGTTGGTCAACAGCAGCTGAACATGAGTCAGCGTATGTCCAGGTGGCCAAGAAGGCTACCGACATCCTGGCTTGTATCAGCACTAGTGTGGCCAGCAGGACCAGGGCAGTGACAATCCCCCTGTGCTGGGCACAGGGGAGGCCAAACCTCAAATCCTGGCGTCAGTTTTGGGCCCCTCACTACAAGAAAGACCTTGAGGTGCTGGAGCGAGTTGAGAGAAGGGAACAGAGCTGGTGAGGGGCTGGAGCACAAGTGTGATGGGAGCGGCTGAGGGACCTGGGGGGTTCAGCTGGAGAACAGGAGCTGAGGGGAGACGTTCTGATCTCTGAACTGCCTGAAAGGAGCTTGGAGCATGGAGGGGGTTGGACTCTTCTCCCAAGTAAAAAGAGAAAATGGCCTCAAGTTGAGCCAGGGGAGGTTCAGATTGGTTATTAGGAAAAAATTATTCTCAGAGAGGGTTGTTGGGCATTAGAACAGGCTGCCCAGGGCAGCAGTGGAGTCACCATCCCTGGAGGGGTTTTAAAGATGTGCAGATGAGGTTCTTAGGGACATGGTTTAGAGGCGGACTTGACAGTGTCAGGTTAATGGTTGGACTCTATGATCTTAAAGGATTTTTCTAACCAAAATGATTCTATGATAACTATGCAACTACATTTTCCAGACCCACACTGGGCTGTATCTGGCCAATGATGTGCTCGGTAGCATTAGCTCATGTCTGCCCTGATAAATAGTCCCACTGTTGTTCTTGCTGAGTGGACAGTCACATCTGGTCCTAATTTCTAGCATTGCCATTGAACATTCTGCCATGATTTCTGAAATTTGTTTTTGGAGCTGGCCTAGACCACAGGCTATGAGTATAAATGTACCTTCCCTCCTGCAAGGTTTCCAACCTGTTGTGCAGTGAGATGCTTCTGAAGCAGAATACAAGATAAAAGGTACCATGAAAGAGCTGTGTAGATAAGAGAAGGGAAGACAAGAAGGAAAAGGAAAGGCAAACTACATATATAGATCTTGGAGTTGTCTGCGACCAAAGGGAATCTGCTTAAAGCATGACAATATTCTAAACAGCCTACAGAATTTGGTCCTTGTTCCTCTGCCCACACACTGAATCTCCACAATGGGAATTTTATCACAGACTACTAGAAAGCAGATTTTTGTGTGAACATGTGGAAGCCTATCTAAAATAACACCAGTGTACAACTTTTCAGACCTGAGCTGTTTCACAATTCTTTTATGTGACAATAAACTAATCACAAAGGTTTATATGCAGTGATCCTGTCAAGGACAGTAACACGCCACAAGCTTCTGATAAGCATTTTCACACTTTTTATTGATTCCAAGAAATAAGAAAATAAATCTAAAACCATGACAGAAAGTACTGCTCCCTTTTCCAACTCACTTTTCTCTTGGAAATGGGAAGACAATGAAAAGATTGAGTAAAATAGAGAATGAGAACACTTTCTGAAAATAGGGAGACAGTGTGGATAGTATGTCTCTTTTTTAAAGGTAGAACAAAGTATTTTTAAATGTAGTGCTGTGTGGTTTTGTAGCACAAGAACTATTTTAACAGGAAGTAGCATTTTCTAAACAGGCACAGCCCTTTATTTTCAAAGATTTGAAAAAAATACTTTCAGGTTGTTTATATATAGAGAGATGTTTTGGAGAGATGCTGTGAATGCCCTGATCATTTATTTTCTACAAGTAGAAATGCCAGTGATATAGGAAGCAGAATTAACCCCTCTCAAGTTGCACTGAAGCAGATTGGGTGGGTGTCAGTGCATTCTGCAATACTTAATTTTTCCCATTAAGGTTTTAGGTTTTCTGGATTTCTGTGCAGCAGA
The DNA here is from genome assembly GCF_964273445.1 of Streptopelia decaocto. Lineage (NCBI taxonomy): Eukaryota > Metazoa > Chordata > Aves > Columbiformes > Columbidae > Streptopelia > Streptopelia decaocto. Next base: position 159,791,522 of record NC_138655.1, read on the forward strand.
ATTTGGCCATCACCAAGGTGAAACTTGTGCCAATAAATAAAGCTTGAGTCTTATTGCTAGAAAATAAATTAAATTACATGGAGGAGAGATTGCTTGGTTTGTCCTTAAAGGAATGTTATATTTTTGAGAGAGAACTCGGAAAAAAACAAAAAAACCAACAACAACAACAACAAAAGTTTTTCACCTACCAGAACATTTTGTTAGAGCTACAAGAAAATTCAGCCCTGCCATGTGTGTGTGTGTGTGTGTGTTCCTCATTTTCATCCCAGAGCTGACAGTCTGAAGAGTCTTTTCACTTATTTTCTTTCTTAAGTCTGTAGTTAACCAGACATTGTTCTTGGTTTGAGCTGGAAGATGAAAGCTTAGCTTCCAATATCACTTGTGACGCCTAGCTGAGGTGAAAAACTGATATAATATCAATATAAAACATTAATAAAAATTAAATCTTTCCCCAGTAGGAAGTGAAAGCTCACAGTGGAGCTGAAAGACAGCATCTTCACAAAGGATGCGAATCCAGGGCCTGGCCATTAAACACCATTAAACTTTTAATAAGATTTTTTTTTTCTGTTACAACTCTGTGTTATTTAGCTATTATTTGCATTTTTAGTCTCCGTGGTATCTTAAAATAGCATAATTAACCTGATTTTCTGGCTAAATTCAGTGGAGGTAATTAAATTTTGCATATCTAAATTTTCCCCATACTATTAATTACAGAGAAGTTTTGCATTTGTTGCGTGTGCTACTAATGGAGCGTAAAGAGCATGTTGTAAAAGTCTTGTGGTGGTTTACTGTTGAAATATTGTTTTTAATATAGCTTCTGAACAAACTGAGTTCAGCTAATCTATATCAACTGATGTTCTCACATTAACCTTATGAAGCAATAAAGATGCATTGAATAATTTATACACAGATGTAGATTGCACAGCTCTCTTTGAGCCAAGCGTGATGAACACGGGAATAACTACAACAAGGTCATTCAAAGATGCTCAAAGGAATTCTGAAAAATCAATAACCTCTCTCTTAGGAGCTGGCAGAATTCCTCAGATAAAATACTGAAATAATGGAAGGGGAAACAAACCATTTATGCATACATGGCAGTCTTCTAGAAAGTGGTTGTCAGTAGCTAAGCGTACACTAAGCCGTACATACACGAGGAGATTCCTAGTCAAAGACGTAGATATTTGCTGTCAAATTTCAATCTGCATTCTTCAAGGAGATTCCTTTGTGTAAATCTCATTTTAAAGTAACTTACCACTTAAAACCCAAGAATATGGATATTTTAAACATGGAATTACTGTAACTTTCAAAAAGTAGCAGAAGAGATTTCCAGTTTTTCATGACAGTGGAGAGCAGCAGGGTATCATGACATTGGCTTAGTGTCTGATAATGGGGAAAAAAAGACTATTCAATGTTCTTCATCATCCTGTGAACTGAAAAGATTTTTCTTTTCTTTGTAGATTCCCTTGGCCTTTTCAGAAGTGGTGAAATCTAAAATCTAGAAGGAAAGAATGTTTCATTCCAAACCAATATTATTATCTACAGAAAAAAACAAAACAAAACAAAACAAGCCTAAGTAGTGAATTTAAAATACACAGAAAAGAAAGCTGATTGTGCATCTCAGGATAATCAGTCAGCACTAGCATTTTGATCTTGTTTAATGGTGTTTGGAGAGCTCCTTAAAGGGTTTTATTTCTTTGTTTTTCTTGTTCATTTATTAAAACAGGAATGTTAAAGCGCCTTTTTTTTTTTTCCCCAGCTGAAAAATTAAAAAAAAAAAAAGAGGGGAGATCAAAGAAAGAAAATTTAATTGAGCCTCTGGTCATCATGAATTCTTTCAACTTAGGTAACATCATCTGCACATAAGGGCATATCCTTTGTGTTACTTCGCTGAAATTGTGTCAGGACTTAGCAAAGTCCACTCAATAAAAGACTGGCATCTCAAGCTGTGCCATGTGCTTATGTGTTTGTGAAACTAAACCAAGTACTAAACCCCAAACCTTCAGAAGGATTTAGATCCTTAACCCTTAGGTGCCAACTTAAGATATGATTTAGAGGCTTAAACATAAGCATCTAGTGCTGTTTTAAATGCTACATCATATCCAAGCTGGCCTTCAGTTGCCCCTACAGAAGGGTATAGGTCTTCTGTACCATGTTGATCAGCTTTGAGATTTCTCAGTGTCTCTCAGAGTCAGACCTGATGCTGGATGTCAATGCTGAGGTGGCTAAATCCACCTCTTGGTAGAAAAGGATCTGGGGGTGTTGATTGACAGAGGCTGAACATGAGCCAGCAATGTGCCCAGATGGCCAAGAAGGCCACCAGCATCCTGGCTTCTATCAGGAATAGTGTGGCCAGCATGACTAGAGAAGTGGTTGTGCCACTGTACTCGGTGCTGGTAAGGCCCCACCTTGAATCCTGTGTTCAGTTTTGGGCCTCTCACTATACGAAAAACATTGAGGTACTAGAGGGAGTTCAGAAGAGGGTGATGAAGCTGGTGAAGGGTCTGGAGCACAAGTCTGATGAGCGACGGTTGAGGGAACTGGGAGGTTCGGCCTGGAGAAAAGGAGGCTGAGAGGAGACCTTATTGCTGTCTACAACTACCTGAAAGGAGGTTCTGGCATGGAGGGTGTTGGTCTCTTCTCCCAAGTGGCAAGTTGCAGGACAAGAGGAAATGGCCTCAGGTTGTGCCACAGAAGGTTCAGATTGAATATTGTTAAAAAATTCTTGCTGGAAAGGGTTATGAAGCAATGGAACAGGCTCAGGGCAGTGGTGGAGTTACCATTCTTGGAGGTGTTTAAAAGCCCTATAGATGAGGTTCTTAGGGACATGGTTTAGTGCTAGAATTAAGTTGTAGTTGGACTCAATGATCTTGAGGGTCTCTTCAACCACAAGGATTCTATGAATTCTTCCTACATATGTTTCGATTTCTGTATTGTTCATTGTCTATGTAAGTTCTTAATATGTCAGCTGGGTTCACCTGTATAGTTCCTGCTAGTGAACATCTGGAGCTAATCTCACTCAGCTATACAACTATTTGAGTTGGATTCTATGGATCCAGTGCCATATCTGGAAGATGCCCCAGATAACTCAGGGCAACTTCAGCAACACTAGATGGTTACCATGTGGGAAACCTGAATAGAACTGCTAAATTGCGTTGTCTTTATATGGAAACTCTCAGCCTTATATTTACATGCTTGCATTTGTGTCTGAATCCTACCCTTGTCCTGAAAACACTGTAAATGTAATGGAAAGTGGGTCCTACCCAAACAGCTTGCTGGTGAGTGCTACTTAAAAATATCTTGTAACATCTGGACCTATGTGACATACCATCGGTTCAGCATAAGCATGGGTCACAGAGCAGGGAAGTACATCTGAATGCCACAGCTAATCCTTAAAGTGATGGATTAGACTTTTTTTCAAACAGCTCCCTTTTTGCTGATTCTTTTCTGATATAATACACTACTCACAGTATCGGGTATGGATGACAGAGGTCAGTTTTTGTCAATTAATCTTTGTGTTTTCCAGTTGCTTAAATACATACAAGTTTTAAAGGGAAAGTTGCCATGTCAGGCCTAGACACATCCTCCCAAATTCATTTTGCTTCGTTTTTTTTTACTAGACCTGGAAAAATGACATTTGTTTAAAGCATCTATTTTGCAGCATTTTCAAGTATCCTGAAATAAGTCCTCCTTTCTCTTTTTTTCCTGTTTATTCTACATTCAGATTAAGTCATTAACTGTGGCTAATACGACTTTAAAGATATCATATTAGAGCAAAAAATTGGGGTACTATTATGCTGTTTTGTGCTATCTATGCCATATTATTCAGTCCTATGATAATGTAAAACATGGATTTTTTCCCCTTTGTTGCATTAACAGATACTTACATCTTTTATTTTCTGATTCACGTCAGCCAGTAAACAACTGCTATCCTCAAATAAGCTATTTAAAGTGCTTTCACCAGAAATGTTTGAAGCTTGTTCATCTCAGCAATAAACATGCAGTACAAATGGTTGAAAAAATATATATATTCTTCCGACAACTGCTTGATAAAAATAGCCTTTTCTCTTGTTCAGGCAGATAATACTGTAAAATTGCAGATTATGAAAGGCTGAACACTTGGGCCTCCTTACAGAGCTCACAAAGATAAAAAAATAAAATAGAAAGTAGTTTGGTTTTTTTTTTTTTCCAAAATCATACAAAGATTTATTCATGGGTATTCTATCAGAAAAATGTGAAGATGCTCTTTTTGACTGAACATGTGCAGTGTTCTCCAAAATCTTGGCTCCATACTGTATTTCAAGTAGTATGGTTACTTTTAAGCTACTGTGCTTGGTTTTGTGGAGCAGATGATGCCATGATAACAGTTAAAAGTGTGAAACCTCCATTGTCTTCCCTGTGTGGGGTGGGAGAGGAGCATCTCAGACTCCTAAAGGAAACTGAATTGATTCATCAGAGGTATTTTGAGAGGTTAAACTACAGTTCCTAAGGGAGGTGGCCTAGAATGAAAAAAGATATTCCAAGAACAAATATCTGCATGCTCTTTGTTTTCTCAATACATTTTTTTTCCCTTTTATTAAAACTAGGCAACATATTGTCTCTGTTTTAAGACAGTTCTTACCACTGTAGCACTGGTCACAATTTACTAAGGCATAAATCTCTGATGCTGCATTGCCCTGAGGAATGGAAAGGAATTACTGTGCTGTACTGAGAAAATCTGCTCCCACACTGAACTCAAAGTAGGTGCATGCAGAGGATGGGAGTCATCTCATATAGCTTTAAATGTCTCCTGCGTGGCACAGGACTTCTAGGGAGTGATCCATCTCTTTTAGCTTGACCTCGGCTACACTGTACACAGTGCTTATATTGATTTAATCACCCTTGATTTTGCTGGCAGCCTGGGCTGATTGGTTTAGATACACATTTTAAACAGTGAAATCCCACTCGTAGAGGAATCTGTGGAGGCTTATTCAATCTGGAAAGGAGACAGAAATACAGACAGTGAGTGTTGTGTTAGAGCAATTACACTAAAGCAACACAAGCCAGAGGGACCCAGATATTAGACTATAAAGAAGACAAATGAGAACTCTGGCTGGAGGTAATCCCTATTTTGTTCTTTGCACTAGAGTCCATGCTTACACCCTTGAAAGAAAGTATGTATGCAGCACTATATATAGAGAGGCAATAGACCAAGTTACAGCCAAACCTTGTGGTCTTCTACACATGAAAACATTTTTAAGATTAAGACTATGTATTCTATGTTTATATAGTGCCCTTATAAAACCCCTTTTTTTTGTGAACCATTTTTGTTCTTACACACCAGCATTTTCTGAAAAGGAAAAAGCTCCACTTGGAATATTTCCAACCTGCGCTAATGAAATACTCATCACTAGAATAACAGCTTGAAAGATTTATGAGTCCTTGAATCACAGTCCTGCTCAGCCCTATAGATAAACTCTGAACACCATTTAAAATCTAATGATAGCTATTTGAAGTTTAACTATGTAGTCTCATCTAGTTGATATTACAGTCAATGGAGAATGAAAGGTACTTCTAGGTACCTCTAGAAGGCAATTTTTTGCAGATATCTTAAACAACTGTTTTAAGATGGGATGAATCACTCTCTATCTGTCTCCACAGATGACTGAGAGTACCTAAGAACCTAGTTTAGACCAGTCACCTAAGCTTTGGATAGCTAAAAGCAGCAAAATTCTTCCTAACATATTTGTCTATTATTTCTTTTCTACCTTCTGTTTTTACCAGGTCGTGTTAGAGACTCATTAAATTTAACCACCAAGACAGGGTTACGCCTAAAATCCCCAATTATTGGTGACAGTTGCATTATACTCCATTTCACAAAAAAACATTATTTAATCACCTCTGTAAACAGATGGTTTATTCTTTGGTTGTCTGTTAAAAATTTCACGCAAAAGCCTTGCCTAAAATACCACCATAGTTCTGCAATTCTTCCATTTTTGTTTCACTGCAGACTGCATTAATATGCCCCCCAATTCTATCTTCTTAAGGCTCCATCTTAAAGTACAGGCCTCATTTACCAGTTCACATTTCTTCTGAATCATTAGTGTAATTGGGTAGCAATGACTGCCTAATGAGTACTTTTTAAGAATGTCCTATGCATATCTTGCTGCTAATTTTGTATATATCAAGGACACAGCTATCCAGCATACATCAGCAGACTGTATCAAAGACAGAAAGGCAGAGCTCTCACAAAAATGACCGAATTATAGGTATCTATCTCCCAAGGTTTCTTTTAATTATTTCATTTTTTTTCCTACTGATCTGTTTCCTTCATTAGGAGACCATTTGTTTTTCAAACAAAATGCACCATGATTATTAAAACATTACAAGAGTAGTACAGACACCTCTAAAATTTTCAAGACATATATTACAACAGGTATGGCAAAAAAAAATGAATAGGATGTGACTCAATTTAACTGGTTATGCAGAAATGTAGATCTTTCTTGTATCCCCACTCAGGTAATTCATAACTTGTAGTGGAATGAAGACAGAGTTCAGAGGAGCACAGACTTGATTTATTTGATATAATGTAGGTTTGTGTTTTCGTGGGCATTTTTGGCGAGTTGTTTTGTTTTTCAGCAGAAGTAGTTCCCATCCATTCATGCTGAAGGAGTTTCTAATTACTTTTCCAAACTCCAAGGACATGAACAAAATGTGTTATGTGAATCATATCCTATAAGCATTTATTTTCATTGACTATCTAAGTAACAGGTAGTGTGAGTCCTACTCTCCTTAAGACTGCATAATCAAAGAGCAAAGATGGATCAAGTTGTAATTTAGCCTAAAGGGAATAAAACCAAAGTAAAAGCTGGTAATAGTCTTCATCTATGTGAAAGATAAGGAAATAAATACAAGGACTTTTGGGATACTTTCCTTCACAGGGTGGCTGTGGTGGCTTCCCAGCTCTGTTAAACATAGTTTTTCTATCTTTCAGCTCACTTAAACACAAGTCATATTAACACTAACACTTCATAGAGCACCAGCCACTCTAAATAAGTAGAAAAAGGAGCATCCAACTAATTCCTTCTGCAGTCACCAGAAGGTGCCAGGTGTAGAGAAGGGCTGGGTTGCTCCAAGTTAAGATTAATTTAAAAATTACTCTGCAGCTTTTCTACCTAGAGAGGGGGATATTGCCTGAAAGCACATCCTGCCCTAATTCTTCTCTGCCATTCCCTGTAAACTGATTGCAAAAACCTGTGTGTTGTGTTGCTTCATAAGAGTGGGTAAAAGAATGATGTTTGTAATAGGCTTTTAGCATGTTGCCTCCCACAGACTCATTTGAGTTTATCACTGCCTTGTTTCCTGTCAGGTGTGAGTCATTCCAGCAAGTCATTGAGCAAATTGTTCCTTATTCCTCTCCAAACATCAATTCAAAGTTGTTCTGCCATCAGAATCTACCCCAAAGAGCATCCACTAGGAAACAAACTTAGACATGACAACTCCAACTAGTTAAAATATTTTGCACTTGACATCTATGGGAGCTGTGTTTTTACCCAAGTATAAAGCACTCCAAGGAAACCATGACCTCGTGAATCCAAGCCTTGTCAAGGGACTTCTTAAATCGAGTGTCAGTATGGCATTGGTAGTTTCTCTGAAACAAACATTCATGACGGATCATTGCTATTTGCTACACAAATATACCCTTCAACAGAATCCTGAGCCTGGATTGCAGCTGAAAAACATGTAGCACTGGAGGTGTGAAGCTGAATTTGTGCAGCTGTCAAAGCTTCTGGCAGTTCTGACTCACAGGTGAATGTCTGGTGGTTAGCAAGGCTGCTTTGGAGAAATGCATCGTCCCTTCAGATCACCTGCGGTTTTGAAGGTAGCAATGCCAGTTGCTGGTACTGTGGGTGCTTGGAGAACTGAGGTCTTCCCCATAAGCAAAGATTCTTTTACTCAATGCTCCTTTCTCTTCTTATCATGAGTCTTCTTCTGGGTGAGTCCAGGTTTAGATGCAGGGTTCAGAGCCTTCCATAGTGACTAAAGGCAATCTACGTCACTTCCTTCTTAAGCTGGGAAGAAGCTGCTCTCGTACATCAACAGATAACTATGTTGTATCAGGTCAGGATAGTGAAGATGGTAGGTCCAAGTCCCATGACAGCTGCATGGTACAACTGCTGAACTTGCCACCCTCAGCCAGCCAGGGTCTTGAGTAGCGATGCAGTGGGCTTGATTGACGTTCCCAATGAGATCTGAATCAGATACCTTCATACCACGTTGTTTGGGCAGGGAGGGTATTTAGCACAGAGATTTTGGGTTCTTCCCTTCATAGTGTAGTCGATAAAGGCAGATGGGTGCTCTAAAGCCTGATTCAATGCAGTTGCTTAGAATCATAGAATCACAGAATCAGTGAGGTTGGAAGAGACCCTCAAGCTCATCGAGTCCAACCATTATTCAGCATTATTTCATCTGTTTCCATTTTCTCAGGGGAAAAAAGAGTATTCCTCTCTCTTGACTGTAGAAGATATCCAGGAAGATTGTCTGCCTGAAGTAAAGTTGGCCCTTGAGAATCTCCTCCCCTTCCTTCTCATACTGACCAGCATGGAATGAAGATCCTTCAGGACTATGATGCTATTGTCATTCTGGTGCTCTTCCTAAAACTCCTCTCCCACTCTTTTGTTCTTCTAGCACATGGGGGTAGAGGACTGAGGAAACCACATCCAATCAACCACTAGAGATGGTCTTCAGATTATGACTCAAATTAATGATCCAAACTCAATACTGACGTGGAGAGCCTAACTTCCCAGAACCTTTGCCAGATGTATTCTTTCTGATAATGTGACTCCTTTTTCTGATAGGTACTGGTTTTGTCACTGATTTGGACATGGGAATTGGATTAACATTTCTAATATCTTTATATATAAAGGTTTCCTTGTACATTGAGAAAGGGTGACTGAGCAGTCCCTGATACCCTGATTAATGGCCATGTCTTTTTTTCATATGTGTCCAGGGTCTTCATGCTCAGGTGTGTGTGTATATTATGGATGAAAGAAAACTATAGAGATCCTTAAGCTGGAGGAGAACAAGACAGAGCCAGAACCATATACATGATAGTTCTGCCAGCACAGCACAACAGCCAAGCTAATTAGCTCCACAGAGAAACAGGGTTAATTAGCCCAGACACAACATCACATCAGTTAAGTTTTACAGTTTGTGTTGCTGAGCTAATAACTCCAAATATCAATGTGAAAAGACACTCAGTATGGATAACACCTTCTGCTGCATTCCATCAGTATGGTACATATGCAGGAGGCCATCCCCTTACTTATGAAATCAATGGATAATTTGCATAACTGATTTTAGAGCAGACCCAACAGATGCCCAATAAAATAGAGTGGGCTGGTGGGTGTTCTGAATTAACTGAAATATTGTTGTTGCTAATCATAGCATAAAATTATACTGAAAAGAACTTACACCATAAAATTTTATACATTAATAACTTTTTTAAACACGAAAAATTAAAGGAATTAAATAATGAAGCATATTTATCCCTTTATGTCCAATATCTAAGTACCTATAGAAGACAGAATTTCTGATTCTGGCACCCTTACAATTTGGCAAGGAATGGGAAAGCAGAAGATACTTAGAAGAAATTAGAGCTACACAAATCAAACCAGAAATGAGAACATCTAGTAAAGCAGGGCGACAGGGGTCATGAGTAAAATCTTCATTGTTAGTGTCTTTGAATAAAGATCAGTTTGAGATAAATTACTGGATGGGAAAAATGAGTTTCTGGATGGCATTTTGTGCTTTTACAGAGGCTGGTCTGAAGGAGCAGCGTGTCTCCTTTTGGCTCACTAAGTAGAATGGTGGCAGCTCATTGGAATGAAGAGTCTGACATGAGATGAAGGAGAGGGCACTTGGATGTCTATAGAAGAGAAGCTCCTGTTTTGCAGTGAACTAATGGGAGAAGAAATTTTCCCTCATGTGATTGCAGGTATTGCTACTTTCAGTCTGGCAAGGCTGTGTACTTGAGCCAGGCAAGGAAAATTTGATCTACAGTGTACCACCTGTAGCTTCAAATTTAATGACCCAATTAAAATTATTATGTCATCAAGTGAGCCATGGTTACTGATCAGATACACTATGAACTGTATCATAACTTAAACTCACTGAAATGGTTTTAAACTAAATTCCCTTACTTGGCACTTACGTAAAAGAGTTCAGTTATCATGCATTAATGTTTCCTATGGGTTTATGTTGTACGTATGGGCCATTACAACACCTTAGTTGACTTGACAAATTGTGATAATTAGAATCTGAAACTGAATCCTTAAGACAAAACTCCTTTGCTCTATAACAGTGACCTCTGCTCAGAATATCATTCCCTGCTTCATGGCTGGACTGAGCAACACAGGGGAATTTTTGCTTCTTCCTTTAATGTATGGGGGTGTATAAGAGAATAACTGGTATGTACTTAGTCACTTATCTTTTCTCAAAACACCAGGCACTGCTGGTGTTTTGTTCCTCTTTTGAATGGATCACGATAAAAATCATCTGAAACACTTCAAAAAGGAAATGAGTTCACAATTTAGTCCATCATAATGATATTTTTCTTTCATATACATCTATATCTATAAGGGCTGAACGCAGTACTAGCCCTAATACAGCATGTAACAATAATGAGGGGTAGGGGGAAATATAAAACATAATGGGTCAAGTCCCCCACTGGAGAAAATTAACCCAATACAACTAATTTCAATGGAGAAATGCCAGTTCATACCAGTTGAGGATCTGCTGCTTTTCACAGGGCCAATTTTAATGATTAATAAGTTACCAGATTGGTATTTGTCGTTGTTTAAAGTGATGGGTGCCTGATATCCCCACATTATTATTTAATTCCAGTATCAACAAGATTATCACTTAATTTGGACAAGTGTGTGTGCATAAAAATGATGCCTCGCAGAGCCTATTTATGATAATCCTATCAGCTGGCAGCCAAGAATTATCTGAGCTATTTGTCATCCACTTTGAAGACGGAATTGTTGAGGAACTGAAATATCTCTCTCTCTCACACTTTCTCTGCCTGCCTTTATGGGGACGGACTGCATTATTAGAGCCAGCTCTTTTGTCCTCCACTGGAATTAAACAGCGTCTCAGAAAAGATAATTAACTGTACACAATGAACAGGGTTACAGAAGGATGAAGGAAGGTTTGTAGGAAAGGACATTGTGTCACTACATTATATTACATCTCTGAATCTTAAGGATAAAGCATCTTCCTGAAATACACTCCAAGAATCTGGTCTTTTTTCTTCTTTTTTAACCAATCTTTCTTTCCTGTAATAAGAAGTCTAGAAAATTTTTGGCAGTATGCTTAAAGCTTAAGGGCTGTGGCCTCCTCTTTATAGTCAAAAGCAGTGCAAATGTCAGGGATCTGCAGTGAGTACATGAACAAAAAGAACATAAAACATAATTTGCACCCATCTGGATTATCAGCACCTAGCAAAGAGAAACAAAAACCAGAGCGACCCATCAGGAACCATGGAAAGTATTGAACTTTGGAGTTTTTAATGGGATTGGGATGACAGGATATAGCCGTGAGATATATATAATCTGCATGCAGTTCGAAGTGAATTCTGCACTATTCATTCCTTTCCAGCCAGCTTCCATATCTGGAGAAGTCCAGTTAAACTGTGATTTTGTACCACAAAGAGATCAGAGAGTCATAGAATGGTTTGGGTTGGAAGGGACTTTCCACTAGAGCAACCTGGCCTTGAAAACTTCCAGGTATGGGGCATCCACAACTTCTCTGGGCACCTGTTCCTGTGCCTTGTCACACTCATGGTAAAGAATTTCTTTCTTATATCTAATCTAAATGTATCCTTTTTCAGTTTAAAGCCATTATTCCTTGTCCTATCACTATGTGCTTTTGTAAAAAGTCCTCCTCCAGCTTTTTTGCAGTCCTCTTTAGGTACTGAAAGGCTGAAGGTCTCTTCAGAGCCTTCTCTTTTCCAGGCTGAACAACTCAACTCTCTCAACCTGTCATCACAGGAGAGGTGCTCCAGCCCTCTGAACATCTTTGTGGCCTCCTCTGGATTAGCTCCAACAGATGTGTGTCCTTCTTACATTGGGGGCCCCAAAGCTGGATGCAGTACTCCAGGTGAGGTCTCACGAGAGCAGAGTAAATGGAGAGAATCGCCTCCCTCAACCTGCTGGCCACGCATCTCGTGATGCAGCCCAGGACACAGTTGGCTTTCTGGGTTGCAAGCGCACATTGCCAGGTCATGTTGAGTTTCTCATAAAGTAACACCCCCAAGTCTTTCTCCTCAGGGCTTCTCTCAATCCATTCTCCACCCATCCTGTATTTGCGCTTGGGTTTGCTCTGACCCATGTGCAGGACCTTGCACTTGGCCTTGTTGCAGATTTCTCTGGGTAGCAAAACTACGGTTCACTGGAAGAGCAGCAACTTACAGGACAGTTTTCATAGTAAACAGAGATGAATGAAAGACTTGGCAAACAGTTTTCTAACACACTTTCATTGTGTGCTTGATCAGTATGTCCATTCCCATCACCCCATAAAAACTTTCAAGAATATGGAATAATGCTAGTGAAGAGCAGCACAACACATGTGAGTACCTGTATTTAAAGGGTAGAAATCTTACATCAAAATATAAAAGGATTTTACCTTTTGTAGAAGTATTACCTTACAGTCTAGCCCCATGATCATCTGTCTCCTGTAGAGTGAGATATCTGCATTGATGATGAATATTGCACAGCTGTAGCAGAGCTGCAGCTGAAACTCTTGCTGTAGACGCTACAGAGAAACAGACTGTTCAGTGTATGATTCCTTTGACTTGAGACACCTATTTCAACATGAGATTAATGATACCCAGCAAATCCTTACTTCTCTCCAGTGATTCTGAACAAGTTGAGATAAACAACCAAGGTGCAGACATCTACAATTCATGTACGTTCAAGTAAATGTTATCCTTTCACACAATTCTTAGTCCTCTAAAATCAGTTGACATTATGAGTCATAATACCATTTTTATAATCATTATTATTCTTCTTCAAAATTCAAATGAATAATGAAATACACAGTAAATTTTCATAAGCCTATGTGTAAGTGCCCCTTAGGGCTTAGCAGACCTGTACTTTTTTGCTGAAGTCAAAGGAAAAAATGTGTATTATTTTCATGGTTTCTTGGAATCCCTTCCTTTATATATTAAGATGTTTGGTGTTATTGTACAGTCCTTGTGCCGAAGGGAACCTGTATAGGTTTTTTACCTCCCTCCAGTGTAATTCGGGGCTGAGGGGAATTTATCATGCTGATTTACCCTTGTATAACTGGAAGTAGAATTAGGTCCACAGCAGGTGAGCCATCTAAGGCATGAGATGGTAAATTGAATTGGAAGAACACAGTAATATTTGAAACTCTATGTCTTCCGTGGCTGGAAAGAAGTCAAGATGATATGAAGACTGTTGAGAATGGTGGATCCACACTGCTTCAAAGCACATGTACTTCTTATACTTATTGTGAACTTCCTATAAAAGCACATTTTTTTTTGTACAAATAACAGGCCTTCATGCTTGGCACCTGAATGATTCTTTGTTTCCAGCAGAGAAACTGTGGGTTTATGGCCTCAGAATGACAAAAGGAATGTGTTTATTGCTAGGGTCACAGCTGGAGATGATTATTACTTTTTTCTTTGTCAAAAGGAAATGCTACAGGCAGTTAAACGTGTTTTCAGGCTGATTTAAGGGAACATTCCTGGAAAAAAAAAAAAGTCCTCTCTTTCTGCTTCAGTTTCCCTTTTTCTGATCTAGATTTACTTATCACCACAAGGCTGGAGGTCCATAATATTTTTGTTCTTACAGGAAATCATGCAAAATTTACATTATTTGCTTTATTAAGGAGACTGGGGAGAAATCAAGGTTAAGGATTCTCAGGATTACAGATTCTCATTCCTCTGCAGGTTTACCCCCGTGCCCACGTATAGCAAGGGGGAGTCAAAGTCTGTCTGTGCTGAAAATCACAGCTTCTCTCTCAATAGGCTGCAAAATCTAGAAAGGGCTGGAGAGGTCTGTTAACATTGAGCTCCAGTGCGAGCTCATGTAAAGCCAGCTTGACGTAATACTGACACGCTCTAAAAGTCCAGTCCAAACCTAAATGTAGCAAATGAGTTAAACATGCTCCAAAAAAGATGTGCCAGTATAGAAATACTGTGGCAGCAGTTCCTCTTGCCAAACCAAGTTCGAAAGATAGCATTTTTAACCTTTCGAAGATATACCTTGCCTTTCAGCCTCAGTAGTCTGCTCAGTCAATAGTAATCTCAGCAAATGGCTGGTATTAATCAGCCTTTTCATAGACAAGAATGCATGTCCAAACATCATCTTTTGTAATTAATACAGTCCATTCCTCCATTCTCCCATTGACTTTGGTAGCTGAGATGTAATCTGATTTGATTTCTGTAACATAATCTTGTTTGTTTTTATGGTACTTCCCCCTGCTAATATTAAAACCCTATTCATTTAGTTGTATGCGCTGTTAGATAGATGTGCATCTGTGAGTGGATTGTAAACATCGAAGAGCTGATATATGAAGTGCTTTCAGTGGGCTGAAATAACTTAGGGCTGAAAAAATATCCAGAAATCTGAGTGTCTGATGAGCTTTTCATAAATGTAGTCACAATAGTGATAAGACAAAGACATTAATGGTTCTCTAGAAGCACAGGTTATTTTGTTCTAAGTCTTTGCAAAATGAAATAGTATCTTTAAGAATTTCCTTTGCCTGGCTACAAACAATACAGTGCACTTTTAATTCTGATTTCATAGGATGGACCTTAAGAATCAGAAGTCTCATATTTCAGACTGAATCAGCTGGTGAATATTCAAATTGTTAATATAGGCTGGCGCCTGAACAATTATAGACATCTGCAATGTAGACATCTTCAGCTGAGATTCTCCTCAGCATCAGAAGAGAGAAACGAGATTTTTTTGTGAGCAGATCATCTTATCGGAAAAAATAGACATTAGAAATACATCCAAGGAACGATGCTCAAAAGGGTCTAATTCTTCCCAACTGCAAATGGTTCACACTGCACTGTAGATGCTGACAGCCGCTGATATCAGTTGCACCCAACGAACACCTGTCCTGGTTTTGCTAAAAAACAAGTTTCTCTTTTAGTGAATTTGCCTGTCAGCTAAAGCTTCATATCAGCTGCATTTTCCTGGAGAACCAGACACATGTTTTGGTAAACATAGCGATAGAATGCAAACTAATTGTTCTTGCCTTCTCAAGGCAGAAGATAACAAAAATTAATACTTTTTTTGGTTATCAAAGACCCACTAAAAGGGCTGGTAGGTCCTCACTTTCTCTTCCTATAAGCTTGGTCTGTCTGAGGTCACTTAGTTTGGGTTAATCAGTTTCCTTTGGATTATTATAATAAATAAAGAAACCAAAACAACAACAATAAAAAAACACCCTACTGATTAAGCACACACATGAGAGGTGCTGCCGACACTGCCTGATTTCCAATTAACATTTTGTCTGAGACAGGATTCTGAAAACTAGAATAGCCAATAAAAGCTTATTTTCCTGAACTAAAAGCATCTTAGCTGTTTTCTGTACTACTGCACTGAACAGTAAGCATAAATGCAGCTGTTAAATCAGTTGCACATCAGCCTGGCAGGCCTAAGTATAGCTAGTTCTGCTTGTCTTGCGATTAATGTCAAGTAGAAGTAGGTGACAGTAATTGGTGTTGTTGTGAAATGAATTCCCCTGAGAAGAGAGCAGTTCTGCGAACGCAGAGAAATGCGGTGTATTGAGAGCTTACTGTGTCAAGGTGAAATTCCAAATTCAGAACTAGACAGTGAAATTATTCAGCTAATAAAATATACATCTGAGGAATCCCTTTAAAATATTCAGCTAGAGTCATTCCTGTCTTATGTCTGGGAAGGCAAAGAATTGTGCCTGGTAGTAAGCCTGTTATGTCTATGGGTGGCGTGCCATATGTTATGATTATATGATTTTATATGGAATTAAGACTCAGTAAAATGAGATCATCATTAAAAATAGTCCAGGTAAGTCACTTCTGCTGAAGTTAATGACATAATTTTAAAGCTCTGATTCATATTCATTACCTCTCACCTTTTTTCTCTGGATGAAAGTCAATTTGCAGAGTAAGATGTCAATGTGTGGGCATCCTCATGCAGGTCTGTAAGCAAGCCAGGTTGCTGTGTTTCCATGATCATCAATGGAGAGCTATTCTTTGCTGTTTGTGGAATTCAGAGAGTGATTCAGCTCATCGTATGAAGGTGTACTGAGGTAAGCATGGGGCTTTCTCACAAGGGACTTGATTCAGTTGTCCTCAGATAGTCTTCTAGTGCCATTCAAGATGCTTGGAGGTGTTCAGATATCCATATAGGGCTAACAGATGACACAAGGGTTAAGAGCAATCCACTTCTTGAGAGATGATTGAGGCCAGACAGCACTCTGAAATGGCAATAAATACTTGCTATGTATTAGATGAACTATATATAGTATGGTAGTACATACTCTATATAGTATATCTACACTATGCATTGTAGAAAACTGAACTGAGTCTTCAATACTTAGCTCATGTGTGCCCAGTTTCGTATAGATAACCAGCAAGCTATTTGGCTGCCCATGTACAACTATATAATGCCCATAGCAAATACACTCCCCACCCCAAAACCAGCAGAAACTTCTAGGCTGGTAGACTCCTGTGGCCATTCACACGCCCCCTGGTTGACAGACAGGGCCCTTGACCAATGAAATGCCTTGGTTTAGAGACGTTTCTGGACACCTACCATAAATGACCACAGCTCAGATTTAGTTAGACTTTAAATGGAGCTGCTGGAGACCCCTATTGAGTTGGTTTTCCTTGGAGGAGCTGTGAGGCAGTTGAAGACTCTTGTCCTTGGACCCACCATCTGAGGAACATTCTTTGAGGTCTGAGACATCTTGCTGAACTGGCAAGAGATTTTCAGTGTACCTTTGAGAATCCTCGCTTTGTAAGAGTGGGAAGATAAACATTTTGAATCATCGCTCTAGAGTTTTGGGACCTGATCCCTTGAGCTTGAGTCAGCTGTGTAGTAATTAACTCATAACCAGTATCTGAACCTTTGTTTTATAATGTTGCCAGTGTTCAATATTTTTGGATAAACCCCATTTCTAGTTGGTTCTTTGCTAAACAGTTCTGGTTAGAACAAAGTCTGTTTGGAGCTTATTGCCTGCCTAAATTGACTTTCAGGGTGCCTCTGTGCCAGTGCCTCTCTGAGATGCTCTAGAATATTGTGCCATTAATGCCAGATCATGTTGCTGTCTCGGACACTGTGGGGAATCTGAACAGGCAGTAGTTGCCAACAGTCAGGAGGTGGGAAGGTATGACAGCAGGATGAGGAAAATAGAGTATTTTGCTGGGATCTTGATCTGGTGATCGTGGAGTCCTGGTTGGAGAATGGGAGTGTGGGGGAGTGCAAGTGATAAGAAGCTGCTAAATAGGGTGTGTGTTACATCTTTGGGAGTGAAAACAGCTGATCAGAATAATCATCAGGATATCATCAGGAGGAGGAGGAGGAGATCCATGCAGTACAAATTAAGGCATAGCAGGTGAGTTGTAACTGATTTATGGTTCTGGTTCATTTCCTTTGTGTCTTTCAAGCTGAAGATATGTATCAGCAACTGTACAGTTTGGTAAGTCTTTACATTCCCAAAAAACAGAAGAGGATTATATGCATAGGAAATGCATAATTTTAGCTTTATTTTGAGAATAGAAAAAACATATCCAAGGTTAATGGGTTTGGTAGGTGAAGGTTTGTGGGGATCACCTGCCATTAGTTGAGTACAGCATGGAACAGAGGAAAAGCTGCAGAGAAGTGGTGCTGCTCCTGTAATATGTCTCAAACTTGTACTAAAGCTCACCATTGGGCAAGAGGTGATCAGGAGAATAAAAAGTATACATCTGAGGAAGAAATCATGGGACTTTGCTATAAATATGTGAGATGCCAGAGAAGCTGGAAGGACCTCTATCAGACCAGAATATATTCAATATAACTTTGAATTTGTAAAGATTTTAAGGTCATTATGTTCGTAACAAATTCCCTGACAGAGAGTGATGTTAAGTAGAAATTAACTGATAATTAGTGGAAGAAGGCATTGCTGATATGTTCTGAAATACACTCAAATTAACACATAAATGAGAAGGCCTAGTTTAAAAGGATACTGTTTGAAGAATGTTTCTGTAAGGTTTTTTTGAGAAGACAGCTTTTAAAATCTGTTGGTCAGTTTTCCCGTCAAGACAAGGAAGGTATATAAAAAAGGAAGACAAAGTTCTAAAGATGTTTTCATTTTTTTCTTAAAAAATAATGACTTCTCAGTCATGAAGATTGTAACTGCTACTTTTTGATTTCTGCAGCTCTGTGCAATAATTCTAGTGCGACTGCTGAGTGTTGGAGGCAGAAGCATTACCATATGTTAACAGGGACTTCTCTAATTTTAAGTTAATCATACATTGAATGTATTTCACAGGACTGAATGAAGTGAGATATAATTTGAGCTTTATTAATACACTCTACTAACAAAAAAATACCACTTCACTCCAATTCAGTGGTGATCAAAATACATTTTAAACCAGTGTACAAGCATATGCAGCTGGATACAGATGGTGTGTGAAGCAATTCTAAGTGCATCAATCAAATGCTTCAAGCGTATTTCATACAGAAGAAAATACATACTGCTAAGAATCTCTTGCTTTGTATCACCACAATTATGCACATAAGTGCCAGATTTCCAGTGTGGCTCCTGGTATGCAAAGACTGTCAATCAGGCAGTGCTGTTTCCTGTGTCATTTAGGGTTGCTGTGAAATCCTCCATCTGGACCAAACAGAGGAAGAAGTCAAACAGGAAAAAACGATGATACGTCCTTGCTTCCCCAAGAACTCCCTTATATCTTGGAGTGGAGCAGAAAATCAAAAGGTAAAATATCTACTATGAAGTAAGGAAGGAATGGCAATAAAGCTATGCTTAGAAATGCAAGGAGATGATGAAAAGTAATAGTGAAAATCAGAAATCTGTATGTATTCATCTGTAAATTCCACATATTTTTAGGCAAGGCAGTCATCGTAGGAGTATTAATATTGGTATTTAAGAACATAAAAGTACAGATCATTTTTCCATCTTCTACCTCGTATTTCAGGACTGGAAGAACATTCTGATGTGATGGAGCTCCATGCAAAGTCCACTTACTGGGGTTCTGCTAGAACTGAAGAATTTTCAAGAGGGATGATAGTGTAGGCTGTACAACTATATGACAATACAAGCAAAAGCAATTAACTTACTGTTCTTACAAACACGGCTATTCAGCATGTATTCTGCTGCTCGTGTTTGGGATAAATCCTGCAGCCCTGAGGAGACAATGGCCAACTCAGCCTTGCTACACAGATGAATTATGCTCTTTCCGGGAAAATACAAAATGGGTATTAGTAGTTCTGGAAGAACTGTTGCTGTTAACATCTCCAGCACTAGATCTTAAGTGGATGTATCATCCTGAAGGGAATCTTCATCAGAGCAGACTGCTCTCTGAGCGGAAGGGGTGCCTGTACCTCAGAAGCACTTACTTGACCTTTGTCTCATGCTGCTGTTTACTCACAAGAAGCTTAGCTCAGGGTCAGGGCAAAAAGACTAAAGTGAAAGAATGGACCTAACGATATGGCAGTGGAAGTAAAACATAAAATCTGAAAAGGAAACAGGTGTATTTAGGCAAGACAAGAAAATTATGTTAGACTTGAAAGAGATACAGGGTAGAACTAGATTGGGAAATACACAATAGTGGGAGCCAGCACTAAAGTAGCAAATTACAGAAGCAAACAGGATATAGCTATACAAGCATTGCAGATGGATTATGGAGTAGTTTGGAGTATGGACTTTCACTTTTTGCCTGAAGTTTATCCACAGTTGTTATTCTCAAAGTTAAACTTCTGCTTGTCAGCTTGACAATTGTTTACCCAGTGAGTCTACTATCAAGAGTTCAGAAGACATATGTACTTTAAAAAATGGCTTATTTTAGATTTGGACAACATTTTGATCCCCTTTACATTTCCAAAATGAAACCCAACATTGATTGAGAACCAAGTCTTTGACTCTGTTTTTCCAAAGAGATTTAGCTCTAAGGTTTTTTGGTTTATACCACTGACTTTATGTATCAGCAGGTGGTGTTGTTTTGGAGTTTTTTTTGTTCTGTTGGGGGTTTTTTGTTTGTTTGGTTGTGGTTTTTTGTTTGTTTGTTTTGGTTTTTGTTGTGTGGGTTTTTTTTCTGGTTTGTTTGTTTGTTTGTTTGTTTGTTTGTTAATTTTCCATGAAACACTTCTTTAGGCTTACAGAACCTCCAGGAGGTTGGTATCTGAGACTCTTGAAAGAATAATGAAGCAGCAGCAAGTCAGAGAAGTGGAAGAACATGAAGAAAATAATGTAGGGAACTGCGTTTATGGGAGAACAAATACATGTGAGCTTCACATTAAAATGTCTGATGTATTGAAAAAAGTATGCAGATTTCAGCAAATATTTCAGCAAACTGCACCATGCTCTTTTATTCTGGGACTCAAGGTGATGTGCATTTCCAAATCTGCCTCTGGAACTTTGTTCTAGTTATTCCAGGAATACTTTGACTGGGCATGATATTGTCATTCAAAACATTATCTCCAACAAGCACCTTCCCAAATTTCTCATTTTCTCTAGGAAATAGGATTAATTCTTGCTTTCTTGGAGACAGGGTTGAATGAAATGGCACGTCTGTGAGAACTATAAAGATTCTTTATATATGTTTTTAAGGCTTCTAGCACCAGAGCAGAAAGATTTTGAGGCAAAGCACATCTTTCTATTTTGTGTGGTACACAGGAGGCCAGAGGAGGGTCTGAGACGCTCACTGGGAAAGAATCTTTTCTGGAATCAGTTAATCATAAGAAAAGCTTTGCCTTTCATATAGATTCACCCAGTGACTCCATACTCGGAACTCAGTCACCCAAATGAAGAGGTTAGGGCTACATATATATTAATAAGTAAAATGTACTAGGCATTGTTTTCTGTCCCTCAGACACACATCACATATGCCCATACTCTTAAACTCTCCAGGATGCCTAACAAGAAATCCCCAAAAGTAACAGGAATGTTTTTGGTTTTGCCTCTTTATCTGTTATTTCTGAGGGAATGCTGAAAATCCCCCAAAATAGATTAGCTGTCGTATCTTGGTAGCTAAACAGCACAGCTTGAATAGAGATATTGTTCTCACTGATGCACAAAGCTTCTGTTTGTCAGCTGTGCACACAAATATTAGGGAACAGTGCACAGCCGTCTTTGAATATGCCTCTTCATCAGGGCAACCACTTGAGATTCATTATTCCCCTGATAGCCCAGGAAAACCACTTTACTTGGCTATTCATAATTATAAGTCACGTCATGCTGTACCACTCAATCAGGACATTAAGACTGAGATTCATCTCCCATAACTTTAGATGTCCACAGCCTAGAGGTTTTCAACTGCAGTGCAGCCATCTGGGCTCCTATTAATCCCTTTGCAGAACAGGCCCTTCAAGTTATGATTAACCTGACTTTGGATGCTTCCTGTAAAATGGGATAGCTAGTACCATAAATATCACAGACTAGATTACCACTGACTGTAAACACTTGTCCAGATGAAAAGGCCACATGGAGACGTCTCCAGTGTAAAATGGCTGCTTATATCCAAATAAATTGCACATTTTCTTATTTGCTGCCTTCTCACTATTGAACTGATTTAAAATACTATTGCCAAGAAAGTGCTCGCCCCCATCTTTTCTGGGAGGTTTCAGCAGCAGAGAGTGTTTCTTTTCACCTCATCCACTCTAGTCCAAAAATCAATCATTCACACATAAACCATTGATGAGGTTGTCTTGAGCTAAGACATCAAAATCTGCACTGGAGCAACTGGAAAGCTGTTACATCTGCTGATTCTGCTATGGATAAGCAACTTCTGGCAGAAAAACTGTTATATCAGGCTGCAGGGTTGTAGCTTTTTTTTGCAATACTACCTATGGGAAGGAATGAGACTCAGGTCCCTTCAATATCCAGCCAGTGGAGCCACAGTGACTTAGAACAGCTGGAATACTTTTTTTTTTTTCACCTTTTAAAAAATTGCTTTCTTGTTTTAGCTCTTCATAATTTCTTTCATATTTCATTTTTTTCCAGATACATAGAAGAGTATTCTCCATCCAGTAGTTAAAGAAATTGATAGCTAAATACACTGAGACACCCCGTGTAGGCACAGAATATTTGCTGTAATGCATAAATTGCTTTAAAAACAAAACAAAACGCACACACACACAAAAACAAACAAAAACGCACAAAAAACACAAGAAAAACCAAAACAAGCAAACACCCCCCACCCCCCAGATATGTATTAATCATGAAAGAATACCAGAATGAGTGCTATGCTTCACAGGGATCCCTACATGCAACTAGGCAACGTAGTTGTCTTGCAACCATGTCCATTTAATGCTTGTGATCCTTGCTTTTGAAAGTCCTCAGATGTTCTTTTTTTGGTGTTGCTAATTATTTAGAGATTTTCATTTGGGGTCTGATTTTTTGGTAAGATTTTACAGAAGCGTATTTTTTGAAGTCTGCCCAGCTTATTTAATCTCTCCCATTGGGCAAAACATTCTGTGTGACTGAATCTCTAATTAAGACATTATTATTGGCACAATTTTGATACCGTTTTGATGACTTGTGCAATCTAGATCACTGTTTTGCAGTCAATGACTCTGCATATTGTGTGAATCTAAACATAATGAAAAGTTGTTTCAAAGTCCGCCCCAAGTTAATTCCACAGAATGCCTTAGTAGGCCATGTTCTATCTGCACATCACAGATGAAGAGTCAAAGTTGGCAAAGGCTGACACTCTGAAGAGTTAACTACTGAAAAGTGCTCTTCTGGGTTTCTAAATGTTATAAAAGACAAATAACTGTGCAGTTGTAGTCAGGCTGCCACCAAAAAGCATGTTCTGCCTACATCGATAAGTCAGATAGCTCTGTCTCTGCTTTCATGCACTTAGTGCATCATATGGAGCTTTCTTTCCTATATGTTTTTGTGTTCATTTCCCACAATTTATTCTGCTGTCTGACAACATTTGGTTTTATTTCCTGAGCTATAGGGCAGAAGAAACAGGTTCTCTATTTCTTGCTTTGATCCAATAAATTTCTTGCAATTCTTTTTCCCGTGCTCTAGTCTGTTACAGATTTTGCTCTTTCCAATTTGGTGTCTGTAGCTAAAAGAAATAGCAATTTCCAGACAGAAAGTGCTTTATTGTGTGGGGTTTTAACCCTCCAGTAAGAGTTTTAGGCATAGGATCTTCATTTCTGGAAGAGAAATAGATACATTACTGCAAAACTGTACTAGCCTTTAATTTTGGAAGGCCTATTGAGAATAGTCAGTGAGACTCAGCAGTTCTTTAACTAACAGGGTGAAAAGTGGATGTACAGAAGTAAAGGAAAATACTGCTTTTGCCACATGGGACAGAGAATCAAAGAGATCTGGGCTCAAATTTTAAAATGCCACAGTGTGTCTATGCAACACTCAGTGATTTTTGAGATAAACAGCTCTGAAATCAGAAGCAGACTGAACATGTCAACTTGGTGCTCAGGTAACTGGCCTGTCTATAAACCTGAGATAATCAATTTGATGAGTTGTTGCAGTAAGAACAGAAGGTGACTGTCCCACTCTGCTCTGTGCTGGGGCCACCTCACCTGGAGCATTCACTGTGTGCAGGGCTGGGGACACAGGGTAAAAAGGAGATAAAGGTACTGGAGAGTGTCCAGAGAAGGGTCACAAAGTTGATGAAGGATTTGGAGGAGAAGCCATATGAGGAACAGCTAAAGTCACTTGGTCTGTTAGGCCTGGAGGAGACTGAGGGGAGACCCCCCATGGCAGCTCCAGCTCCTCACAAGTGGAGGAGAAAGGGCAGGGCTGAGCTCTTCTCTTTAGTGACCAGTGACAGAACCCAAGGGAATAGCAGGAAGATGTGCCAGGGGAGGTTTAGGTTGGACATTGGGAAAAGGTTCTTCACCCAGAGGGAGCTGGACACTGGAATAGGCTCCCCAGGGAGGTGTCACGGCCCCAAGCCTGACAGTGTTCAAGAAGAGACTGGACAATACCCTCAGACACATGGTATGTATTTTGGAGTTGTCCAACAGGAGCTGGACTTGAGAATCTTTGTGGGTCCCTTCCAACTTGGGACATTCTATGATTCTATGAAATGTGCATGTACATTCTCATCCTCTGTTCCTGTTCCAGTAAATTCAAATTCTGTGAGTTATCCTGGAGTTTTGCGTTCTAATTGTTTTCAGGCTGAAGGTGGATCTCAGCCATCCCACTGATTTATCCATCTTCACTCTGAAATCAGACCACTCTTTGTAAGGAATTTCTTCTGTTCCTCACTTGCTCCACCAAATGGTCCCTACTAAGAAGATGTCAGAGGCTCTACGTACTTTTTGCCGAGGGCTGGGTGCTAACAATCCTTTTCTCAGACTTCCATGAAAGATCTGTGCCACCAATGCTGCATTTATTTGTGAGCACATTCAGGTTTGAAATGATCAGAAGCCATTCGTTGCTTAACTAATACTTTGTACTGGGCTATTGTGATTACAGTCAATTTATTGATGCAAGTTTTCAGGTTCAGTGGAAAGTGAACTGGGCTGTCAAGAATTACTAATATCCTCTTCTTCTTGATCTACATTTTTTTTTGTTGTTTTATTTTGGTTAGTAATTTTTGGAATATGATTAAGATTCCTTCGTTGCTTTAAAATGTGAGTTCTTCTGATGGACTGTTTATTCATGACTAACTTTAATCTTCTGAAGTCCATGCAGATTCCGATAATCTGAAAACTGTAGGGCTTGATGAAAAACAGTCAGCATCTATCTTCTTCCAATATGTAAATAATACTGAAACTTGATTTCTCAGTGGAAGATAAATATTCTGTCAAGCCCAGATATTCTCACAATTTCACTTCTCTTCTAAGTCACAGCCCATAGTTTCATATGTGTGATCCCAGGCCCAGTTTGGTGCAGCACAGCTGTGGGATCTTGGCTCGGTTTTGCTGGGAAAATGATTTTCAGCTGTGAGGAAGGCTGTGCACTAAAGCCACGTGAGAAAAGTAAAAATGCAGGCATCAGTGAAATTATTGCAACAGTGATAAGGAGGCATTCAAGGACTGAAAAGTACTGACATGAAAAGATACAAAAAACCTTATAAAAAAAACCCAAACCAAAACCAAAATAACAGAGAACTCAAAGATGGCAACTCAACAAGACAGAGAAGCAACCTGCACAAAGGAGCAAAGAAGGCTTAGCCAGCAGAGATGCTCTGAATATCACATTTAGGGACTTGTCTGTATTAATCTTTCACTTTGTAGCGTATAGATCCTTGCTTCTCACGCTGTGTGTCAGCCAGTAAATATTTGCTGTGTGCTTTTAACTTCTTGATGCTCTGGTCACACAGTGTATTGGTGCATGGTAGAAAACGCCTAAACAAACGTGGTCTACTGAGCTAGGATTTGGGGGGATTATTGCAGTCTCATGCCAAGCATCAGTGTCATGTACATTGATTGAGTTGGAAAGGTCAGAGCAAAGAATGAGCAATAACTCTACTTATCCTTCAACCCAGGTGCCTCTAAACTGGTGGTCATACAGCATTTTCTCCATGCTGTAATATTTTTACATGCTAGGAATCAAGCCATGCACCATTATCTGCTTGTGTGCTACCAGATGACTTCTGCTATAGTTCTGCTGGTGTATACCAACCTAAGGAAATGTAATTTAGCTGCAAATCAGCATTTTACCTGTTTGTCTGAAAGTATTTTACTCTTCTTCTCCCAAACCATGGTTTACGGTGATTTTTTTAATTGTTGCTGTTGTTGCATTGAGTGCATAACACTTACAGGAATATTTTGCCAAACTTCTCAAAAAATCTATCTGGAAGCAGCTTGAACACTGGGGAAAGGACATAACGGCAGGTGGGGTAGACTAACTGAAGTTGAAACAACTTGATACCTTTTCCCAAATGGGAAAAAGTCTGTCCTATTCTGTCTAAAACTGGAAAAAAGCTAAACCCCTTGATATTCCACTTCACATACCAGTCTTGCTTTAAAAAAGAAAAACCAACAAAAAACCAAAACCCATCAAACAAAAACTGTGAGTAATATTTGCATGAATTATTTAATCAATAGGGTATTTTTCTCTTGCATGGAAGTTCCTTTAAGTGAAAAATTTGATTGACACAACAGTCTTCAATAGCATGCATCAGCCCTGCAAATCTGAACCCTTCCTGAAAAAGACAAAGAGATGAAGTTCATTCTGCAGAAGAGCCCACATTCTTCATAGATATGATGAGTCACACGTGCAATCAAAGGAAGCAATATTTTGCTTTGTGCTTTGATCAAAAAGTCTTGCTGTGCTGTGGCTTTTTAGAGCACACCTGATAAAATCCATTATACATTTTTTCTGCTTCACTGGTGATAAAAAGCCTCTGACAACTGGCAATAGCAAGGCCATCTGTCGCTTTGAAAACCTGTATTTTTGGTGAAAGGAACAGAATCAACCTCTTTTAACCTAGTAAGGAAGAAAAAAGCCAGATAACTCTTTCCATACATAAAGCATATGAATAACGTGTAGGCATTCTTACCATGCTTCTCCTCAGGAGATCCCAAAGCACAGGAGATACTCTATCATTCACATTATTACATCTGGGATACTGAAGTGCATGAAGGTGTAGTAAGTGATGAGCATCAAGCAACAGCCTTTGACCTAAGCCAGGGAAAGAGTCTCTTAAGAGTCAGTCTGTTGTGCCAGTGGCGGGTTGACAGCATTACAAGTAACAATCTGACCTAAGTGATTAACGCTTCTGTTACTTTTCTGGAAGGAAAGTGTTCATCAAGTTTCTAGCTAGTATTCGGCTTTCATTATTAGAACTAAAAATGGGACTGAGTTGGGGCTGAATCTTCAAACACACTCAAGTTGCTGCAAACTTTGGAAACTTTGTTTCCTGTCAATCACAGAAAAGAAAGATGAAAAATGTATAAAAAAAAAAAAACACCAAAAATGAAGAAACACAGTCTTGGATCTCTCTAGGCTTTCCACTGGACAGCTCAGATCAAGTGCATCTGGCTAAACACAAATGTAAAATTCTAAGAAAATCTCTGTGAAAATCTATGAAGATCTAGTCATAAAATCAACAAAGTCTGAAGAATAATTCAACTTACCCTGAAGTGCACATGTAAAATAGATTAGATCATCAAACCTGAACAGCGTTGACTATGAAGAGCGGTCTGCTCTGCTGCAGGCATCCACTACAGATGTCGAAAACCAGATGAAATTTATCCCCTCGCTTATAAATTCAAATACAATATTGATGCAGTAAAGGTCCAAGGCACCAGTGAAACAGTCCAACTAAAGCTCTTCCTAATGTTGATAGGCAGTGCAAATGCCAATGATAAATTAGATTGCACATGGAACAAGATGAAAACATTATGCTGGACTATACTGTGTTTATGTGAATCAACAGAGCAGGTTCAGTGGGAATACATCTTCAGTTCTGATAGTCTGAAGACAAAAATGCACTGCCAGAACTGGAGAAATTCTACAGAAGGACCATAAGATAAGGTATAGAAAATCTGTCATATAAAGATTTTTAAAAAGACTGGGTTTGTTCACCTCTACAAGAGGGTGAATATAATAATAAAAGCCATGTTCACAGTGGCTGTGTTCTTCTACTATGCCACCACATATTCATGGTGGCAACTACTCACACCTGGGCATCTCTCAGTGGTCAGATCTCAGATGTTCACCTTGGGCTCCATTTAGACTTAATGAATAGAGAGTACTCTGGAGAGTCACTCCTTCAGTTTCTTAGAGGTATTTATAATAAGGCAGACAAACCATACTCTGATAAAACCTTTATCTTCATTGATAATCAATGATAGATAAATACACTCTGAGGTGTTTGAAACTAGGGAAGACAAATGCTTTCTTCTTTTAAAACTGAAAATATGACAAAATGAAAAAGGGTGCATGGATCTGCTTCTCCTCTGGCTGCAAAAAGTGAACTGTGGATCTTATCATTGCATGACGTGGACAGTACCCCTAAAAGCTGAGTAAGATTGCAGGAGAAACATGATCATTAGATGGTTAAAAAGAATATTTGGACATAAACAGGCTGTAAAAGCCTCAGATTCAAAATGATTAAGCTAACCTTTAGCTTTTATTGCTAAAATGAGATAATTTTGGTTGCAAACTGTAACATCTGCTTAAGATGAAGAATTTTATACTTTTCCCCAGCCAATACTCACAGTCAGAAAGAAAAGTCATTAATTTTTTCCTGTGGTCCATTATGTACATTTTTATGCTGATAGAGAAGATGCAAGTTCCCATTTCTGTCTAACACAGGATTTCCTCTTCTAGCTGGAAATTACCGAGTCTTATTGATCAAGTGCAATTTCCATAAACTCACTATAGCTCTGCAGGATTTAATGATTGCACCCTGCCTAGCAATATTGTCTGCATTTGATTTACTATGTATATTATTTTTAGAGCCTGCCCTGAAGAACCTTTATTGATTTCTTCATCAGATACACAGGTCTATCACCTCATATGACTGGATAACTGGTTGACTAAAATACAGTGCCGTGATAAAGTAATACCTAGATAAGAGACAGATTGATGTGGCTGAAGAAAATTTAAAAGCAAAACCAACCAAACAAAAATTATCAGTGTGTGCTGATGTTTTTGAAGAGAAAGATGATACGGACACTGAACACTGTGAGACATGCAAAATAGTTTGAAAAGTGAGTTACATCACCTTCCAAAAAACCTTTAAATAGCACATTAGGGATGATGTAATCATAACCCCCCAAAATCTCTAAAATCAGATAATTTTATAGCCTGTGGATAGAATATAAGTTGATTTAAGAGCAAATCCCTGGGTGTGGCAATGTAACTATGGACTGCTGACCTCATGTTTGGAAGAGCAAAAACAGGCCGTTGCTGTATGGTTTAAAGCAATATCTGTAGGTGTGGATTTTAAACTAGATGGAAAGCAAGTGTTCAGAAAACACTTTTGAGATTTCATATGATTTCCAAGTGATAGAACACTGTGTGGCATCAGCAGCTTCAGTTTCAGCTGCAGTGAAATTCAGAGCAGGATTTAAATACTATTTCCCCAAGCTTTCTCCCAAAAGTTACATGTTTAATGACCTGTTCTATTAAAAGCTGGATTCCAGGAAGTCTGCATAGTTGTAATGGGGTGAGGTTAATGTTTTTTTTTAGTTTTGGTTGGTTGCTTGGTTGGTTGGTTTTGTTTTGTTTTGTTTTGTTGTGGTTTTGGTTTGGTTTGGTTTTAGTAGAGCTTGGAACCGTGTAGTACATATGAAATCCAGGACATTTCAGGTTGAACTGACAACCTCTTGTTCAACACTTGTGAGTAGATTCATGTCTCCAGATTACTTCAGGGTTTGATACTGAACTCTGGAGTATCAGATAGAGCTGAGCAGAACAGATTAAATCCTGTTGCCATGTAAACATTAAGATCTTGGATGCTAAAATATACAAGTTGATCAAATGCTCCAAAGCATCTGGCAGACATTGTATGATAGATGAATAATCCTTTACTGTAGCCCACACAGTGCTTCCATCTCTTCATTTATTTATTTAAAGCTAGAATTTATTTACATACTTATACAGGAGAGAGGTGAGTTTATCTCTAGAAATAGCTTCACTGAGATACATATACATACATTATAAGACCGTTAAAGCATCATATATATATTTTTTTTTTAGTTACTCATGGGAAGCCTTGCTTTTCACTGATGACTTCAGACATTTTTACTGAGCAGTGTAAACTGAAATTGTTGTAATAAATTAAGAAAGTCTGAGTAGCCTTTTAAGGGTTATAATTATTCCAACTCATCATTTCTTGTTATTTCATTTTTAGCAAAATCGGTATGTCAGTGCACTTACTTAAAGCTGCAAGATAAATGTCAGAAAGACTAGAACTGGTTGTGAGATACACCACCTCCAGGAATTACGCAGATTGGCACCGATGCTTCACAGAATTTAAATGTCCTTTTAGTTTAGTATTCAATTCTGGATGCTTAAGTGGATGCTGAGTACTACATCCAGTTCTGGGGTCCCCAGTACAAGAAAGATGGATCTGTAACAGCAGGTCCAGAGAAGGGCCATGAAAATAATCAGAGGCCTGGACCACCTCTCATATGAAGAATGGCTGGGAGAGTTGGTTTTATTTCAGCCTGGAGAAGCAAAGGCTCCAGTGAGAACTTATTATGACATTCCAGTATATCAGGGGAGCTTATAAGAAAGATAGAGACTTTTTCCCAAGGCCTGTAGTGAACAAATGAGGGGAAATGGTTTTAAACTGAGAGAAGGTAGCTTTAGATTTAACATAAGGAAGAAATTTGCTTACAATGAGAGTGGAGAAACACTGGAACAAGTGGCCCAAAGAAGCTGTGGATGCCCCATTCCGGGCAGTGTTCAAGGTCACGTTGAATGGGGATTTGAGCAACCTCATCTAGTGGAAGGTGTCCTTGCCCATGGCAGGGGGGTTCCAAGTAGATGATCTTTAAGGTCTCTTCCAACCCAAACCATTCTATGATTCTGTGAAGCCATCCTTATTGACTCATTTACAGCCTTATGAATACAAGAACGTGAGAATGGCCACAAGTCAACTAGAAATTCACCTAGTGCAGTATCCCACTGGTGCTTTTTCATGGAAGAGTTTAGAGAAAACTCAGGCATGTAGTGATATTACTCTGCCAGATTTTCCCAGCCTCCAGTGATTTGTCATTTAGAGGCTTCATGAAAGAAAATGATGTCTCTATATTAATAACCCTCAATAGACTTTGCCATCCTAAATTTCCTCAGAGCTTCCTATACTTGAAAATGTTTAGCTTCTGGAGCATGTTTTGGTGAAGAGTATCAGTTTAAATAAAAGTTATACGAATAAATATATTCTTGTTCTGTATGGATCACAAAAAATCAACACTTCTATATGGCCTATAAGAACTAATAGACTTCCCGAATCTCTCTTAATAGTTTCCTACCATTGTACTTGCAGAAACCTGTATGAATTTCCTAATACCAAATCTCTATAAACAGTAGTAAAACTTTCTTCGTCTCCAAATTGACACGAATTTCAAAAAGTTAAGCCAAACAAGTTCCTCTAATCTTTTGTTTGTTTGCTTTTTCTTTTTAAATCTCCTCTGAGCTTCTCTGTCATCCTTACCCTTTCCTGTACTTTCCTGTGCTTTTTCACTTTTTGAACTCCAAAGTATACCATAAATAAGTGGCACTGGGGTTCTTCACTTTCAGCAATCCATATTCAACCAGGGAAATGTCATTTTGCCCTAGTGCCCAGTTGGAATTCAAGAGATTTTACTGCCCTCATTGGAGCTCCCTCCATTTACGTCAGCCAAAAAGCTCAGCTACTGAGTATAATGAGAACACTGAGTGAATCACTTCTTGATGTGAAGTATCCTTTAAACTGGGAAAGCCCATTTCATGTTGTTCCTAACAGCTCCTCTCTGATGCAGCTGACACAGTTCTCAGCTTCCTCACAAACAACAAGCAAAAAGGCTCCTTGAGAACAAAAGTATGAGATGAATAAAATAGAAGTTATGTCTGTGACGTTACCATAGCAATCGAAGTTCATGCTTGATGCCAAAATGGTACAACTATAATCACTGATCAAAGAAAAGTGTCCAGTTGTCATGGCAACTCTGGAAGGCCTTGCACTTCAATTTTGGTATCTCCACAATTCAGAATAAATAAAGAAATAAATATATAGGGCTGCTAGTGGCCTAAATAATTAAAGCTTCTGTATTTTTAGTATAATCCTATGATCATGATATGTTGAAGACAAACAACTTGCTAAACCACATTGGATGCTGTTAGTTTCTTTTCTTCTGACACATGAAGGTGTTTTGTGGACTGATGCCTGCTGGAACGTGTGTTAAGGCATCCGGCTACATGGTATGAGGGTGTCTTTGATGCTAGACAGCAAAGTCTGGGCACATGCTGCCCAAAGACTTGTTCATCTGAGGTTTCAATAATGGTGAAAAGAACAGGGTGGAAAAAGCCCTTGTAACACAAGCAAATCTTGGTGGAAGCCACTTCAAAACTACTGTACTATTTTTCTTAATCTGAAAGTGTGATTTCCACATATACTGTGTATGTGCATGTTTGAAAAGCAGCATGAATGATTGTTAACTATGCATTAAAAATATCTGAAGTCCACTGAGGAAAGGAACAAAATCTTTTAATATAAAGTACAAATAATTGGCAGAATGCTACTGGGGAGCTGGATTCTTGCCTAGATGTAAGTCAATCTCTATCCCATGTCATATGCACCAGTGATTATGTTTCTGCCATTAGCACTTCAAGGAGTGAGAGAGCAGAAAACCAAAGTGAAAAAAAAAAAATTGTAATTCCAATTACTTTGTGGAGAAAAAAAGTCATATTTTAATCTCTCCCTATTCTCTCCATTGTTTCTGTACTAGAAGAAAATAAATGGCTCTGTTCATTTTTATTTCTACATATCCAAATTGGAATTCAATAGCACGTATCATGATATATTTTCAAACAACTTCAAAAGGTTTTGCCTGCACGCTTTCCCCCTAAAATGAGAAGCTGTTAAATGATGTGGAAACCACACATGCTCTAATGAAGTGGGGCACAGAAAATACTGGTAAATAGCTTATGAGCAACTGTTCTTTTTCTTCCTGTCTGGAACAGGATGCACTTGTGTTTTCAATGCAAGATGCTCAGTGTTTGAATCACGCATGATAAATTGGTTTAGACTTAGTTCTACTTTCAATACTGATGAACAACCTAGAATAGACAAAAGATCATAAAGGGAAAGGAAATGCTTGGAATCTTCTTCACTCTCCACCTATAGCAGCAACTACTCATTTACCATTGCGTAGTATTTTTCAGAACCTTCCTAACATCAGATTTTTCTTGTTTTTCTTTTTTCTTGTTGACTAAAGCAGTCGAGTTTATTGCTAATGAGAGAAAACTTGGTAGAACTCCAAGCAATCATTTTTAGATATTGTAGTCACATACTTCTAATCCTCTATTTCTTGCTGGGAATGTTGCCAAAATGCAACAGATAGCAATGTTTGGAAGAGATATTTTGAGTATTAGGCTTTTTTTCTCTGTAAGTAGGTTACAGTTAAGTACAAGATGACATATGTAGTATTTTTTACAAAACTGTACAGATAAAATTACTTGTAAATTTTTCATTATCAATGCTGAAGGAAATAGCAAGTCATTTAATAAATATGCATTGATTAAAACTTAACTTTTTCACAGAATTATGCATTGAAATAGACATCATTTTGCATATTTTATATCTTCTGAGGAAGTAAACTGTAAGTAATTTTCATTCTTTGCAAAGTTAATCAAGCATATCCTTATTATGATGATAACCTGTATACTTTCTTTTTGTAAATCATGAACCATTATGAAGCACATTTACAATTTTTTTCAGTCTTTTCAGACGCCACCACGCACATCTGTTAAAAAATGCAAAATCTTTAATTCATTTCTAATTCATCTTGGCCAGGGCTGGAAAATACTAGGAACATAAAAGCAGATACAGTGGATGGCACTAGAGGGTCAGTCCAGCCTGGTAACTTCTCTCCAGCGATGGCTGAAATTGGACGCCTGCACACAAATACTAGAACAGAGCAAGCAAATGGGCATTGTATGTCTTGGTTGTACTGCCCACAACTACCCTCACAGCCTCCTACTATTTCAGGAATGGTTTGTGTGGAATGAGAGTCCTCTGTTTTTATACTCAAGAAGTCTGATGAGGGGCAACCTAGTTGCAGAGCAAAACTGCCATGACTTCCCAAAGCAGAAAACTCAACTCACACAGACTCACTTCAATTTTTTTCCAAAAGCAGAATGAGGAAAATTACAGCAATATGTTCTCACAGTCTCAAAAATCAAGTATCACTTGTACCCTTTACAAGATACAATTTTGGTTTTAAGACAGTAATTGGTAGAAATAATAAATCATGGGAGGAGTTTTTGATCAATTTGAAATAAATGTGTGTACTCACACATGTATCGTATTAAATGTATTTTAGTGGGTTGTTCAGTAGTGTGCAGATATTCCATGAAGGACAGCATAACTACAGCCTGACTTTACTCCAGAAGCAGCCTCCTTGACTGCAGTCTGGTTATGATTAAGCCAAGGCTTCTCCCTGTTGAGCACTCATTTATACCTCATTTTCATTCAGGGGAGAAGGAGAATTTGCCTCAAAGTCCTCAGAAATGATTTATTTTATCATGGTAGAGGCAGAAGTGATAATTGTCACCTTTTGATGCATCCTGCCCTCCAAAGCAGAATGGCGTAGCCAGTCCTTACCGTACATAACGGAGAATGAGCACGAATCTGTTCCTTCATCAGTGCAGTACCTTCCCTCCCATTTTCCATATCACTGGTCCTGATGACACCTACACTGAGTCATATCCTGAAGGAGCACAAGAGATGAGTAATTAAAGCTTTGTTGAGTGCTGAAAGATTCTCTGCAGTGGATACAAGATGTCTTTGTATATCTATAACGGCTCAAATGCATCATTCATTAAAGGGTATAGATTTCATTCAGTAATAACAGCTTTGAAAAAAGTATTTCAGCTGGCGTTGCATTTTAGTAGAGTTTTGTATGTGATTCATGTAAGAGTCAAATGTGCACATGCATATATTTATATCTACATGTATATGTATGGCAGATGATTCAGGCTTTTATTTCCCAGATGGTTGTTGCAGCCTAACTTTTCTGAAGCAATGATAAGATCATTTATATAATTTGTTGCATAAGAAGTTTTCTTCCTGAAAATGCCTCATTAAGACATTTGTTAAGTGAGTAAGAAATAGCTGAGCTGGGCAAATCAAACCTTAGGGTGTGCACTTGCTAAAGGACAGCCTTGTAATTTTGCACTTTTAGGGTCAAATCTCCCCCAGTGAAGTAACTAAATCTGATCATTTAAAAGCTGAAAAAAAAAGACCTCAGTGAGCCCTGAGTGCTAAAGTAGGAAAAAAGGCAAAATAACAGAAACAAAAACTGAAGAACAGTTCAGCAAATGAGTGAGTTACTTGCAACTTTCCGAATGCATTAGTCTTACTAGAACCCTGCGTCTGCCCTTTGTGTCCATTTTATAAATTTCCTGGACTAGAAACCTTGAAGTACAAATGAGTAAAGTGCTAAGTGGTTTCGGTGGCATTTACCAACTTCGAAAGTAGTTTCAGAGGGTTAGGAGGACATATCTGACTCTTACCTCTGTCCTGGTTAATACTCGGTTTGTAAAAATGAGACCCTGGATGGGCTGAGTCCTCTAGACAGTATGAACAACATGCATGAATGTCCAAATTGTCAGCGAGGGAAGTTACATCAAAACAAGACCCACTGCCACGTTTTCTTTCCTCCTTCTGGTACGAAAGTACAAGGCAAAAAGAAAATGCAAGGAGGATAAATAAGACACTCTAAGTCTTTTTAAATTATAAACAAAATGTGCTGGAAAGGGAACCATGGAGTAATATAGGGATGATTTCAACAGGAAACATTTTGAGAAACTCCCATTTCTTTTTTCTAGCTACAGCCTAGTAAACAATTTTGCAATTTATTTAAAGCAACAGAACTGTAAGCAGCTCCTGATGTAATGTTCTAGGCCTGGTGTTTCTATGGTGTAGATCAGTATATGTCCAGCTTATTTACTGCATTTTGGTAATTATACATTATGTGCAAACACACACTATTATTCTGATAATCACCACTGAGCCTTAGCGTGGGCTGTCACAAGCAGCTGAACTGGGATGGCGGTTGGGTTGCTATATATAACAATCTTTATTCAATTTGGGAGGAAGATTGGAATTCAGTCCTTGGCAAAACTAAACGAAGATTCAGAAAGAGCAAGGAATAGGAAAAATATCTGGAAGGTAAAAGCAGCAGCCCCCCTAACTAACAAAAAATGTGCGTGCCCTCACCTCACCTACCTTTTGCCTGCAGAAATTGCCTGACCCCTGCTGCTAAACTGAACATAGAGAATAGAGACAACCTGAGAAGTGAGGACCCCCATGAATTCAGGAGCAATTACTTGGCTCAGCTGAAAACATCAATAGTGTGTACTAGAATGGAATCCCGGAGCCGTGGATAATAGAAAATACGTACCCTGCGTGTGAGTGCTGAATTGGGAGATTTCTGCTGCTGTATGGCCAGGGCTGTTGTCAGCTTTTCACCGAGAAGGCTGCACCTGAATTAAAGGAACAACTTTAAAGCATTTGTCAAAGTTGATTTTAGCAAGAAGAATTACTGCTCTGATACCCTGACAGTAATTTGACTTTTTTATTAAACATTGCCTGAGCTCCACGTTATGCTATATGTAACTGGAGTATTTGGAAAGATTATTGCCAGAAGTGAAAGCTTCCTTTTGAGGCAGCATTTACCCAGGAGAATTAAAATGAACAGAGTTTTCTCATTACGTTGGTTAATATTGAGTGAAAATCTGCAACTTAAATTCAAGGCTGAGGAGAATTATGGCTCAGATTAATTCCCAGTGTAGACCTAAGACCATAAAGTAAACTGAGGCACTTCTGTAGATGTCTTTCCCTCAATGTGGACTGTAACACTACAAATATTCTATTGACAGCTGCCTCACCTGAGTGTCTGTTTAGTTACTGGGTGAACCTTTGTGCCTTTTGGCCACTTACAGTGCTGTGTAAAATTCATATAGATATTGCTAAGGCATCATAATTAATAATCATAATAATCAGTGATGGACAATTTGAATCCCTCCATTCTAGAGTAAACATCTTCTACCTCCCTCGGCACTCAATGGCGCTTTGGATGATCTGGACAGAAGATGTTTGATCTCCTCAGTTGTGCTGGGTGCAGACGTAGTCTTAGATGTTCTGGCCTCTCTGGTCCTTATCTGGGAGTAAGAATATCCCAGTATTGTATATGTATGTGTCTGTATAGTTGGATGATTCAGAGTTGCATGAGGAGTGAGTTCTGGAAGAATTACTTCAGCAATGGCACATGTTCCACCAGGTGACTTCACCAGTCACCAGCAATAATTTTCACTTGCTAAAGCCATGTAAACAACAAGGTGTATTGCTGGGTAGGGATTCTGCATAAGTTTTAGCCCGAGGCTGTGTTCTGACTAAAAAGGAAGGTTTCATAACCTCATTTCTTTTTTCTTTCATTTCTGTAGTTCACATCATGATAATTTGAGAGAAGTGCCCCTCTTCTCCATAGATACATTCCTGTAGAATTATTTTTTTGTTGTTGTTGGCATTTGCTGTCTATAACTTCGGGCAAAATGGTCTGAAATTTCAAAGTACCCAATGTTGTTTTCTTGCTCAACGTATATATTGCAATACAGAAAAGGGATGTGTTTATATTTCACAGCTGATTCAGGGTTCGATAGGTCAGGAACATCGAGTGTTTGGTAATTAAAGAGCAGAGTCCAACATATGGCCTCAGCACCTCCTGTCTTGAAGGGGTTAGAGTTGTCCGTTACTATTTCTTCTTGGGTATATATTTTCTGATTTCTCAGGGCTGCTATTCTTTCCCATTTTCCTTTTCTAGAATAAAAGGAGCAACTACGATTACTGATGAGCCCTAAGAAATGGGCTGTTACATCTGCTCAGGCGGCAGAGATTTGTCTTGAAAAAGTTCTTTAGATTAAGTGTCTGAGCGAGTTGTCTGTCTTGGTATAGAAGTACAAACTGAATCCAACAGAAATAAATAGAAAGAATATGGGACCTCTTAGCAGCATGTGAAAACTCTCACTTACAATAGCAGCTCAAGATACATCTCTTTTTCTGCATTTTACGGACTAATAATTAAGTTGCCTATTCAATTTTAAACTTTAAACTACTAGCTATATTTAGGTTGCCAAATAAAATGGTCTATTCCATTTTTCTCTTTAGTTTGTTCTCCTTCTCTTTCCCTTTGGAATATATCTTGAATAAACATGGTTTTTGAGCAAAGAAGTGCCTATCTTGCCTAGTTCTCATCTGCTTACTGGTGTTACTGATGCTACGCCATACTTCCGTTAATCTTATACTGGGCTTAAATGAAAGTGCTGTACTAAAATACTGTGAAATAAGCTTTTATTATATTTTTGGTTGGAAATCCAAACCAAATGTGTGTGCATGCTTTTAGGCAAGAAGATTTTTGAGAAATATGGATGATTTGAGTCTCCAGAATTATGTGGAAATGTGAAGGGCTTTTTTGCTTAGAGCAACATCTAGAAGTTACAGCCAGAGTTAGAGCTTCACAGAAAACCTAGATGTATACTGTGAGACAGCATATCCCCCCAAAAAACATACAGGAGTTTTGCTGAGAAATGAAAGATATCAAGGGAAAGTATATGCAGCCCAAAGTCAATAATGTTTTACTGGATAAGTAAGAACCAAAATAGCAGGTACATATGTAAACATTTCAGGGCAGTGATTTAATAAAAATTATTCCACTTTGATTTGGACGAGTTGGAATACAAACCCACATGAATGCATTACAAGACCTGTATCAACTTGCCTCAGTCTAAAATGTGCCTTAAAACCGTGAAAAAGTTACTTCTTCTCTGCATCGCTAATAGTGGTGGGTTAAAGTGTTTACCTTTGGCTATTGTTTCACTCACTTGGAGGTTTCACTCTAGGGTTCTT
Organism: Streptopelia decaocto; assembly: GCF_964273445.1. NCBI lineage: Eukaryota > Metazoa > Chordata > Aves > Columbiformes > Columbidae > Streptopelia > Streptopelia decaocto. The sequence goes on from NC_138655.1 coordinate 159,830,292, forward strand.
GTTCCCTGATTGTCCTTGCTACCTGTGTGGTGATGTATTTATTAATTAATAATAGTAATTAATTAATATATCTGTGCTCCCATGTCTAATATTAATGTAAAAAAAGCAAAGCAAACCAAAACAAACTGCAAGGCTGATGGGTGATGGGCTGCTGTGTACACAAGATGCACAACTACTAAGGGAAGTAGACTCGGGTGGTCTTTCGGATGCAGAGTGATATCTTCTCTCACACAAATGCAGTTAGGAACACAGTTTAATAAGGTGACATGACAGTTGTGGTCAGGCACAGAGCATGGCTGGACTGACCAGCAGCTTGTTTACATGCAACTGGCTCCTTATATCCACCCACATCCATTTTCCACTTCTCATTTCTCCATTATCCAGCTCATCTCCCTTCCTTCCCTAGACTTTGGCACTTCCCACCTGAACATACCATAAGTTTTGCACATGCTTGCATAGTAAGTTTTACGCAATCCCACAAACTCCCTCAAATTTCACAGAGTGACTCTACTCTTTCCAATGAGACCCTTGATAGTCTTGTTTCCTTGGCCTCATTAGTTGCTAAATTCTGGCTGAAGTTCTCCAAAGTTACGTATAAGTGGTCTCTTCCAACCCAAACTATTCTATGAGTCTATGATTCTATAATCAGCAAATTCACCTTTCTGGTCTTTATTACCGTCTCAGCTGACCACTTGTTAAAGTTTGTGCACCTGTGTGCTTAATTTACTGCTTCTCCCATATATTCCCTTCACCTCTTTATGCTGAATAGCCATTAACCAGATCTCTTTTACAAATTAGCTATCCTCACACTAAATTCAGCAGGGATGTGATGATAGACGGATAAAGCCTTCGCAATAGGGATATGACAAAACACTTCAAACCAGGCTGAGTGTGCTACAAATGTAGGTTCATTAAAACCCATTATTAATGTAGAGGCTCTAAGACAGTGCTATCTTACCTGTGCTAGACCAAAGGCATGTTCAAAGTGAGTCTTGATGCAGTGTGCTTATTAGGTTGGTTATGTTGGTTATTACGTTTCTGTGCTACCTAAAAAATGATATTTTACTGCAATTTAGAGCAGCTCCAAGCACTGATCTTCAGACCCCTCCTAACAAAATCTTGCTCTCAAAGAACATAAACATTTTAGGTTTTTACCAATAATGCAAGCATGGTCAGTTATTGAAGGTTAGCCCTTGCATGTCTTTGTAAACAATGGTAAAATAAAAAAGAAGCCCTGTTAACATGTTTTAACTTCTAAGAATTCATAGTCACTGCTCTACTGCATTATATTTCCATTAGCATTTTCAATAGTAGGATACTCTCCATGCAAATGCTGTGTGATCTTTGCTGTGTCTGCCTCTCATACCATCTTTGGCTCTATGCAGTCTCACACATAGTCTCTTACACATGCTTGAAATTCTCCGTGTGGACATTTTTTTCCCTTCTTAAAATATGCTTCTCCCATGAAACACAACAGAAATATCTTGCCAAAACAGCCACTCATTTTGTTCTCCATCTGCTATGTCTTTTTCCCCATTTGGACATAAGTACCTAATTTTAGATATGTCCTATCAAACTCTAGGCATTCAGTTGAAGCCTAAGTTAGAATTCTCGTAATCAAATTGTCCTTTTATTACAGACAAAGGGGAAAAAAAACATGCCTATGTCTCTCTTCCTTTCCCTATTTCTCCTTTACAGTGGCTTCAGAGGGGATCTGCAGTACTTGCCTTTAGTTCTTCAGGAGAAATGAGATGAGTAGAACCTCAAATGTTTTACTTTTCCATTTGTTTTTCTTAGTGGACTTATCTTTATAATTAACGGCAAACAGGAAATTATTATTTTTATTAGTATAATTCTACTTACGTCATAGCTTGATATAATTAAAAATTCCAGGATGTTTTTTCCGTTACTCAATTTTCAGTCTATCTTTTATTTTTGTGCAAAATCACACTATTCTGTTTTTTCCAAAGACCAACCCACTCTAAATTTCTTCTCAAATCAATCACCCATAATTCCATGTTCTTGTCACTTTCCAAGAAAAGAAGAACATTGTGAGGTGTCTCTGCTTCCTACGTGAAGCTGTAATACACAATTTCATTCTGTTCTCAGTTTAAAGAGTATTTCCTACTTTGGCTAAAATTGCTATCATCCAGGGTAGTGTCTGTAGTCAAGACTTCCTCTTGGATAAATCGTAGCATTAACTAGAAGCTATACATGTATTAACTGTTATACAACAGAAATAAACTCCTACTACCTCACTTCCATCCACCCAATAAATGACTATTTATATAGATTTCCATATGACCAATTCCAGTGCTTTTATCCCACATTTTATCTTAATTACAGTGCTTCTGTTCTCTTAAGGTATGGATTGATTTGAGCTTGCAATCAGATGAGATCAAGGTAGAACTACGTGGCTTAACAACTGTAGTGTACCTGAAAACCATCCCTTTTGTGAGTTTGTTAGGTCTTTTTGTGGGATTTTGTGTGTGTGGGGGTGGTGTTTGTTTTTCATCACTGTGCAAATCGTGTTTTTTTGCCACATATTACAAAAGCCATCTACTAAAGCACCCATCATGTCTAATGTGCTATATGCACATGAACAATGCATTAGCTTAAAGGAAAATATTTTAAAGCTGTCCGGAAACTGTTTTCCAGATGGCTGATCAAGTGGACACAGATACATGGACACTGTCTCGAAAGAGATGTATTAATAATGGATGTTACTCTCTTGTGCTGGAATGGGACAGAGACAAAGCAAAGAGAATAAAGCTGATACTGAGCACACTATAATCAAGATTTTTCAAAGCTCCTTGTTCCTTTTTAAAAAGCCTGTCATTCATCCTAACTGTGCAAATGTCTTGATAGGTTATTTAAGGGATACTTGATGGCAAATAAAATTGCTACCGTGGTCTGAAGTAATGGATTAAAAAATAAGTGTGAAAAGCTGGGCTTGAATAAGGAGTCACTTTGCTATGAGACAAAATTAATAAATTAAGGATTATTCTCTACTCATTCTCCTCCAGCTGAGCTCTGTAAAACCCTCCTAATGAAACCTTCATTGGAAGAAGATTCACCTTGTATTTGCCTGGTTCACATGCTGGAGGTTTCTGGATCATTTTGTAGAGCAAGACTTCAAAGCACTGCAGAAAGGAGCTTCTTGCCAGATTCCTGGGAAGCACTAGAGGCCCCTATAGCAATGAAGCCCCATTGAAGCCACTCCAAGATCAAACAGCACAAGGCTCCAGGAAAACAGAGAGATGTAATAACCCTCAGGGTAAGATTGGATAACCTGAAGTGTTGGCTGGGGTATGCTGTAGACTTTGCTGCAAGAGGTAATCTGAGTTGTCCTCAGATACCGTCTGTCCCTTTCTGGACAAAGATAACAGATAGGAAACCATGCTTGCATTTCTGTTAACAATCTATCATATTATAGTTTAAAACATCAGAAAAAGTTGTTTTGGTGCTTACCTGCCAGACAGTAAGTTAGTGTTATTTTTCTGCTTTCTATTCTATAGGCTCTGTAAATGGGTGCATAGACAGAAAAATCAACCAGGATGTAGTACAGTCTAGGAAGCAGAGCTCTGGTGTATGAAAAGCTCCCAACATACATCAACAGGAGAGGCGATAGATCCCCTTAGGCATACTGTAAAGTTTGTATGTGTTGCATTTTAAAAGTGGAAGATGCGAAGCCATATGTCTGCTAGCTTTAATCTGGGTGTCTCACCTACCAAGATGTAAGAGTGAATTGCACTGTGTAAGCTCAATGGGGAACTTGATAATTGTTTGGATTTCTGGCTTATATTCTGCATTTCCCCTGCTATTACTACCTTGGATATCTGTGACCTTCACACATCTCAGTCACACTTCCTGATAACCTCAGAGGCAGAATCCTAACTACAGGCTTTCTTTCCTCACTTGAAGTTAGAAACTGAGATTCAGCATAAAGTTTGCTGCTGATTTATAATTGAGTTTTGAAGAGTCTTGGCTTGTTAGATGTTTTTTTTTCACTTGGTACAGACATAGCTTTATCTTCAGTGCAGCTCTGGCTTGAGCATCTGTGTTGACACCAGAAATTCTAAGTGAAATGCAGGAGGATGCAGAAATAAGTATCAAGAGCAGTGATGTTGGTTAGAGGATGAGAGAAAACGGACATGACTTAAGCAAGAAAGATTCTGGCTCCATACGAAGAGAAACATTTTACCCATGAGGACAGTCAAGCAGTAAAAAAGGCTGCCCAAAGACACCATGTGGTCTCAGGCTCTGCAGTCTCCATCCTTGGAGGTTTTCAAGACCCAACTGGATAAAACCCTGTGCAATGTGTTCTGACCACAGGGCTGACCTTGCTTTGAGCAAGAGGTTGGAATGGAGCCCTCCTGCCATCCCTTCCAATCTGAACTATCCCATGATTCCATGATAATAATAATAAGGAAACTGGGCACTGTCAAAAATTTTCTGGAAAAGTGTGAGAAAGTGCACCTGGATATGATGTTAGTTCTGTTAGGTTGTTTAAATATAAGTTAAATTTGGACTACAAATGACCCTACAAGATCAGATCCTAATGGCTCCATTCAGCAGAGAAACAAAATTTTGCTTTACCTTTTCTGTGATTTGCATGGGAGCAAACCAAAGAAGGACCTTAAACAGACAGAAAAAGAAGGAATGACTAAGGAAAAGAGCCACAGAAGGGAATTTCCTTTAAGACTTTTCAGATGCTAGGTAATGTGTTGCTCCTCTGTAATTTATGGAGTTAGAGTGATGTGACACTACTGTAGATGAGATTCCCATACAATCCATGGGACATTGAGAAGTTTAGTGTGAGATTCATGGCAGCTACTGCTGATCACATGAAAATTAAATGTCTGATTTAAGTTAGCTCTCCAGATGCCCCACAACATAGAGAGTTGTGGTTTTAGATGGAGACTCATGTCTTAAAATATCTGTCTTAAACAGGCTGGGTAGATCACACCAGCCTTTCTCCAGTGAATGGATGGAGCACTCTATGACTAAATTAGATCAGAGTCCTAACTTTCACAAATACAAACACAGGTTAGATAAATCCATCTTTGGCTACAAATTGACCTCTCAGACCTCTATACAAGCTGATTTCATGGAATACTGTAGTATTTCTTTTTTTTTCATTGACTGCACTAGACTTCTCATGAAAATCTTAATTATAAATTCCTTTTAAGGCCTTATTTCTCCTTATATTTGTCAGTGAGTTAGCAGATATGCAGGGTCACCCTCATTGGTACAAGGACATGATCCTCACACGTTTCTGCCTTGGTCATTTTTTGTCTTAGGCTCTCAGTCAAGCAAGCAAAATCTGTAATCGGCCTCAGTTTCACAGAAATGCTTGCACTGAATCTGAAGTCTCATGACTCAAATGAGGAAGACATTAAAATGTTTAAATCAAAATATTTGGATTGAACAAATCTTTTTTTTTTTTTAACTTGTCTTATTTAAAGACCTCAAAAAACTGAGAGGGCTTGAAACTCAAATGATGTGTCGCATTGAACTTAAAACAGAAGTTTTTCTTTTTGGTTGGTTGGTTGGTTGGATTTGGGTTTTGTTTATTTGGTTGGGGTTTTTTGTTTGTTTTATTTTTGTTTGTTTTGGTTTGGGATTTTTTTTGTCTTTGTTTATTTGGGTTTTTGTTTATTTTGGTTGTTTTTCCTTTCCTTCTTTGAATTAGACAAAATGGACAAAACTAACAAAATTAGTTTTATGCTTGAGATTTTACAAAGGTGTGTGCACAAGGACAAGTATTTTTTTTTCCCTGCTTTTTGACGCTGATCTCTTTCTAAGCATTAAATTCCCCACTAAATCTATGTAGGTCTGTGCTTTTTATTTCTCTTGTTTAGTCACCGATTTTTCTTTAAACACCTTCCCCACTATCTGACACACCAGAAGGAGAGGGGAATGCATCATCCCCACAAGCCAAAGATTGGCATCGCCTTGGCAAAGAAAAGGGAGTAATGGAAGATGGTTTTGTTGCTTTCGTCGTCTGTGCTTTCTCTCGTGGTGCTGATCATGTTTGATTAGCCTGGTGAATGAGGAACATCTTGTTAAAATTAAAGTTCTGTAGTATTTAGCATATTCTTGCCAATTGTTAATTAGCATATTGACAGGAGAATGTTTCGGATATCATTTTTCAGCAACATCCTCTCCCCTTCCCTGGTCAGTCCTGCCAAAATAAAGATCCTTCCAGTCACAACATGTTTGAGAGCCATATGACATGTCTGTGAAGGCTGTCTTGGAGCACTGGTGCACAGGAGAGATACATATATTATCAGCCAAAAACAATGTGAGACCCGAAAGCATGGGAGATGCAGGGCTAGGGAATCCTTTGTGTTACTAGTTTATCATGTAGATACAGATTTCATGTCCTTTACTGCTACTCTCCCTGATTGGGGCAGGTTCTGATATTCATTCATGTTTTTGAACAAGAGCCCATTGGCACAGAAGCTGCATTTACAATTCCTATTTCAGGAGCAAGTGCTTTGTTTGCCCTCTTTGTGCTGACTGAGGTACTTATAATCTGATCTTTAGCCTCCCCCAGGGCAGCTTTGGGAGTTTTATGGGGTCATATCTCTTGTACTGGTGCTTTTCAGTGAAGAGAAAGAGCTGTGATTCATAGCAGCTTTGACCTAAATTGCTGAGAGCTGTGCACTACACCGCTGTCACTGTGATATGGGATGCATTGGTAGGTGTCAAAGGGTGCTAGAGCCCTCTTAAGTCCTCTTCAGCCTCCAGTAATTCTGTTCTGCATCCACACAGCACAGTGTAGCTGGCATAATAACTCGTACCAATACAGGAAAGTCTTCCCAGCTGCACCAATCCTACTGCCACACTTATCTTCTGCTACCTCTAGTCCAACTCATCCATTAGAATCCTGAATTGTCAGAAAACTACTTCGAGGATGAAAAGATTTTTTGGGCATTGGAACAGGCTGCCCAGGGCAGTGGTGGAGTCACCATCCCTGGAGGTGCTTAAAAGAAGCAGAGATGAGGTTCTTAGGGACATGGTTTAGTCCCAGTGTTGGGTTAATGGTTGGACTCGATGATCTTGAGGGTCTCTTCCAACCAAAATGATTCTGTGAGAGTTTAGTTTTAATTTAAGCACAGCAGAATGTATGACCACTGATGAGGCTGGTATCAAGGAGGTGTCTAGATCATAGATTTGGGAGAAAGACAAGGCTAGGGGAGTGAGGAACATTTTGGTGGCAGCTGACTATAAGGTAAAGTTAGGTTAGGGTTGCTGTCTTCTTATATAAATCAGGCAGGGGCAGTGTTTTGCATTTGTTTTTGGAGATGGCTACATCATTCCCTTGACTATAGAAGGTGTTTAGATTTCAAATGCATTAACCAAAGTACCTGAAAGTAAGCAGCTGAGTAGGTCTTCTATCAACTACTTGTCCTTGGGGGTTTTATAATGGCCAAGACTGATCTTAAATTTGCTTGGAAAGCAATCCGTTCTTAAATCAGTTAGCAAGGAACTTAATGTATAAATAGTTGCATTAAAACAACATAATCTTTTTAACAGGCTACTTTTTTTTTGTCTTTCTCCAGTATACAACTAGAATACCATGGTGACAACTTTTGACAGTTTTATCAGTGTGAAGTTAGGCCCTGGGTCACTAATTTCCGCTCAACAGCTGGGATTCTAATAGCTCAATGATTGACATTTTAAAGCCATTAACTTCCATTCAGTTTGATCACCTGCAGGCAGGAGTCTGTAGTCAGATCCTCAGTTTCTGGCAGGCTCTGCTAGGTTAGCGTGTACTCTCTGATTTGGCATGTGAAAACCAAGCCTTCATCTGCTGAATGGATGTTTAAAGGGATTTTACTAAATGAGCATGTGGGGGAAAAGGAGAAGAAAGGACACAGTGAAATGTCAAGCTGAAAAGTTTATCTTCTGGAGGTACAAGACCTTGGAGAACAAGAATCAATTGCATCTGAGGTCTGGGTAGACATGCTGTTAACACTGGATTTTTGTGGGTGTTTGCTGCTGGACTGAGTAACAGGTAGCTAGTTAAATAAGGCATGTTATTTAGAAAACATTACATTTCTATGTGGTTCAAGACATGGTAAGGAGTCAGGATTTCTACAGAAGAGTGATTTTTCACAGCAATGTTAAGTATATCCTGGTTGCATTTGTGGGCGGACTCTTCTCTCTTCCCCTTCTTTCTTCTCCTCTTCCAAACTTGTAAGTCTTCTTACTGAAGTCAAGGTGTGCTCCCTCATCTTCTGTCTCCTATGGGCCTGAGGTGAAATTCTGCTATAGGGTGTGTAGGAAATAAAAACCAAGTGCAAAACTGCTCCTAATGCCTCTGTCTCTGCAAAAATGTGCCATCTGGGTTGCCAAGAAAGTTACATGGATCCCATGGGTGAATTTGGATGAAATGAAGGAAACTTTATGTTCTTCATGCTGTATTCGTATCACAAAAGGAAAACAAAAATAAGAGAATAAATGTTACATCTACATGAAAAAATATTGAAAAATTCAGAGTAAGAGAAAATAAGCTGGTAGTAATGTCTATGAAAAAATAAAACCAATTCCTGAACAAACCTAGAAATCCACCTCCTGTATAGCTAAATTATTTCCTTTGTAGGCTTTTTTATATAATTCTGCATCAATAACATATTAATAATCCTGTGTGATCTTTAATAAGATGATTTAAACCAAGAAAACCGAACCAGCCAAACCAATTTTAGAAAGGCTGTTGTTTTCTGTACTGCACAGGATGCGGCAAAAGGCCAATAAACGTACATGATGTGCATTCTGTTCCCTCAAAAATTAGCTTTGGATAGGAGCTGTTAAGCACCATGGCCTGATCCTTGACTGCATCCAAAAATATCCCAACATCTGATTCTTACAATCTTTCCTTTTAACTCCATTGATGTGTGGACATTTCTGGCTCTTTGAGATGTGAAAGAAACAAGGGGTGAGAGTTCAGTCCCTCTTCTGTTCATGGTTTCAGGCAAAAGAAAAGCTTTTCCTCGTGATTTATACAACTTTTATTGATGAGCTTGACTGGTAGCATTGACTTGCTGCATCACTTCTGCCTCCTGCTCTGTCCTTGCGCTGGGGTTGTGCAGGTGACACGGAGAGATAAGAGAGAACATGGAAAGGCAGCTAAGGACAAATCCATCCAGCTTTGGCTGGAGGAGAAAAGCAGGTGATGAGAGTGGGGCATTTCTTTCTGGACCCCATTCTGTGCCTCTCTGTAAAAACTTTGCTTATGACTCAGATGCACTGCAAAATGCCTTATGCAGATGGACAGGGTTCCTGGGAGGAAAGGAAGGGTGGATTTTAAAGCTCTGTTGATAATGGATGATATTTGCCCTGGGCCTGTCATCCTCTTTCTTTAGGAGGCTTGTTTTTATCCTCTTATAAGGAAAAAAATACTTTTTCTCCCATGCTGTTATAATTCTGCCTTCAGAACTTGAACTTCCTTATTTTTGTAAAGCTGAAATGCCATATTATGGTGGTAGTTTTTTTGAGTTATTGCTTATCTTTGAAGGTGTATTCATTGCTACAGGGGGGATCTAGACTGGCTAGAGATCAAATTATATCTATAATGTTTGTGTGAGTCTGTGTCCTCTTCCTCCATGTTATTTTAAAAAGAGTCTCTTGACATATAGCATAAATACCCCTTTGTTAAAAGAGGCATTTAGACATGAAGCTATTGTTATTAGATCTGAGATCTGAGTGTTTTTACCTATGTCCTTAACTCTGGAAGTGTGGGAAATGAAGTAGGAAAATGAGACTTTACAATTAAAGTAGGAAGGAAAGGGCTCTTGAGTGGAAGTTAGGGCACCTGAAAATAATGGTTTGTCATCTCATAGTCTTCACAGAGTCCGATATATTTCAGGAGTGAATTAAACATTGACAGTTTGATACTTCAGTTTTCCACTCTCTGCTTTGTTTACAAATGTTTTTTATATTTGTGATAAAATGCTGCCTGTAAACCTGGAGGTGAGAGGTGAAGAAGGGGAAAGACAAAAGAGGTGGAGGGAAACCTTTATGTCAGTGCTCTGAACTTGATGCTTTAAATTGCTTCTGCGAGCCATTAGCCATGACACATAGCACTTATATATAAAAACACAACAGTACTGTGTTTTCGTTAAGTCTATCTCAAAAGAAACATCTGATACCTGTCGATTTACATGCTTATTCTTTATGAGTAGAATAGTTGTTGACCTCCCACTCTGTCTGCAGATTTCTATAGAAGCTGGGCACCATTTACTCCGAAACCTCCTCTTCTGCTACCGTGTATTATCCAGTGATTTTTCTGTGAAAAGACTGAAAGTTTTGTATCGACCGGGGAGCTCTTTCCTTCTCCTGGATACAGAACAAGTGGAAATTCTCTGTGTTGAAGTTTGCAGAGTGTGTGTCTAACATCAGATTTTCTAAAGACATATAAAGTGCAGGGAAAAGGCATCAGCTGGATTTTGTTATGCATAATACTCAGAGCAAGGAAGAAAGAATGGACCATTTAGTGTGTTTCCTTACAGAAGCTTGCTGTAAAAATTGTTTATTCTGGCTGCATCTTACTGGCCAGCTCTTGTTAACAAATTCCAGGCTCGAGTTGAGATTTAATGCTCTAAAGAGTGTGTCATTTTTAAGAGAAGGATCTGAAAAACACCTGCTTGCAGTGTATGTTGCAGACTTGCTCAAGTCATAGTTTTCCCATTGTCTAAAATATATTTTCTTCATTGTATGAACACATCACAGTCTACAGATTAAAAGCACAAATTGCTCAAAAAAGAAATCACACAGCTCATATTGTGAAACCAAGCGAAGAAGTTCCTGGGATTTAAGGTCTCATCCAAATTGCTCTAAATTAAAGGATGCAGTCTAAATCATTCCCCGGGCTTTACACTAACACTGTAAATACCATGTCTCATTGATATTTGTGAGTGACATGCTGAGAGCTGATGGAGGCGTTTTTTTTTGCAGCTTAGCAACAAGCAGTGACTGGCAAATTCCTCTGCTCTTCAAAATCAATGCCACTTTTCTGGATCATTTCCTCATCTCCACGAACATCTGTCAGAACAGAAAATTGACAGTGTTCCCAGGGACAGTGTGGGATCTGCTGCAAGCTTTGATGGTTAGAGGATGAGCCTTTTCAAAGTCAAACATACTATGGTTTTGGATCCCGTGTCAGCATTAGCTTGCTTGTAACACTGTTAATCTGTATGTCTTTTGCACTCCAATAAGTGTTTCACTTTGCATACAAAACATCACTGTGAGAACACACATTTGTTTATTCATATACCAGTCATACAAGTGAGCACATCCAAGTAATGAATGAGGAGTGCCTCGCTTTGAGGTCATGAGCTACCTCTGAGTAAATTAAGTAAATTACACAGCTGTCAACTTTTCACACTTTTCAAGCCTGGTAGTAGCCCTCATGTCTATTGTGGCATCTGACAGGACAATTCCACTGCCCTTCTCCATGAACTAACCAGAAACTCTGGTTCTTTTAGCATGCACCCTACCCCTTGGAAGCCAATAAGGGCTGAGAGCCACTTGTAGGTGGTGATACTTGGAATGATCTGGGCACCTACCATTCCCCTTTATACTGAGAAGTGGGAGGAAGCTTGTTCAGAAAGGGTCAGCTGTTCAGACACCTTTCTGAGGTTCAGCCACGTGGCTGGTGAATGTGAGGTGTGCCTTTTATGATCTTGAAATAGCCTTGGGAACAGAGGCAGAAATCCTTGGCATATCCAGTGTAAAAGCATCTTCAGAGGGAATTTCACAGCTCTTAACGGCTTGAAAAAATAACACTGTGCTGTGGCTCTTTAAGAAAGCAATTATTGTCTGGGTATGGTCTTAATAACTAATCTTTTTCTTAACAGATGTGCTATATGCTTTAAATGGTATTTTTTACCTGTATCATTACTTGTATCATTGATAAAAATCATGAGGCTATTTAAGGCTCAGACTGCTATTTCCATGAAAATCAGGCAAATTACTCTGAGACTGATAACTACAAGATGTGGTGTCTCTAAACAATTTTGTCAGAAAGCCACACTTGAGCAGATTGTGAGTCTGCAGCAACTTGGTGTTTGCAGTTTATTTCAGTCAAGCCTTATCCATGGTCCTGTTAATCTCTTTATATTATTACTGATATCTGCAAGTCAAATTGTACTTTGAACATCCAAAACCTGCTCTAGATTTATTTACCGCTTCACTTTCAAGCTAAGGGCAAAGTAAGAAGTGAAGTCTGCTTCAGAAAAATTAAAGCATTCTGATTTTATCAATCTGATTAAGAAAAGAGAGAAATGTTGCAAAGTACTGAGATTTGGCAGAACTGTAGTTAGAAATTGAGTGGAAATAGGTGCAGCTCAAAATTTCTATGTTTCTTAGTTGCATGTGGAGTATTCACTGTCATGGCTTCTGTGCTATGGGACACTTGATAAGCAAGAGTTGCTGTTAAGCAGGTAACTGTGATGTGTTGTGTGCTTGTCAGGGCTTATAATTATTCAAATTGTATGTCAATTTAATATAAATCATCAGATTAAAAAACTGACTTAATTTGACTTAGTAAACAGCATTTTAATAGAGGAGAGAGAAGAAGAGGAATGGGAAAGGAATAGAATATTAGAATATAGAATTAGAATATAGAATAGAACATCTGTAACTATTCCCAAAACAGCAACAGCAAAAATGCTTTTCTGCAAATAAACAAGCATTCGGGCCTTTTGTCCTGGTGAGAGGCTGTTTGGGGATCAGATAGATGTTACAGTCCTGGATTTCAGGCCATCAGTCATAGAGTGTTTTGCTTTCTTGATGCATTTCTACCTCTGAATATTTTCATCAGTATTATCAAAGCTCTTGCTCTGCAGTTAAAGATTTGAATTGCAAAGACTAGTTGGATTTTCAGTGTATTTTGGATATCCATTGTCTATTTGTCAGCTCATCCTCTTCTCCCACACATGTTGCAATAGATTCCACAAGTCATTGCAACACCTGTTAGGATCAGTACAGATAATCCTATCTGTCTGTACTTATATTATTTTGTTGAACACAACCTGGGACACTGATTTTGTTGAACATAGGAAAGTTTGTTATCCTTGAAGCTATGAGCCCGAAGGAGGATGGTTTTCTTGCTAGATTCCATCCATAATTAAAATCTTACTGAGTAAATACTCAGCAAGAGTATTTTTTATCTATCTTTTTTTTTATTTTCACTTCAGATAAGTAGGAAAAGTGTCCTGAGTCAAGGTGGACTTGTCTGTGGTTATTTGTAAATTCTTAATTTGTTCTTAATTGGTTACTTTTCTTTAAATTAGGTTTAACACTCTGGCTACTGAAGCTACTGCACCTGCTCAGACGCATTTTTTGTCTGCAGCATTTTTTTTCCCCAGACCATGTTCTTGTGAATCTAGGATGTCTATGATTTACCATACAATGTGTTCAGTAAGCTCCTGCTAATGGTAGTCAGGATGTTCAAAGAGGGCATGAGATCAAAGGGTTAGTAAAGTCCATCCCTGCCAGGCACACATCTTGCAGACTCTTTGATGAGTTTAGCTGCCCAAGAGGAACAACCTCCTTCAGATGCTGTCCCTGTGCTGACAACCTTGTCCTTTGGTCTGCTGGAGGGCATGCAGGACAATACCTCCTCTCTAGAGCAATTATCTCAAGAGAACCGGGTGCTTGTGTATTCTTCCTTCGCAGAAAGCCTGATCAGACTCACGAACTGTATCTAGCCTGGAAGTTTTGGTTTTAATGCGTTTTTGTTTTTCACTTAATGTTTTGTTATTCACTGTTGTGACTTTTGGCTTCTTTGAAAAAGATCACGAGAGATGTTTTAAGGACTCTGATGACATGGTAAATAAATCATGTTGAGCTGTTAATCCATGGAGAAGTGCTTGACAAGGAGGATGTGTGAGAAGGAGGGAACCTGAGCTTCAGGGGGGATGTCTGTCAAGAAGACAAATCTGTCAATATGGTAATAAGTAGGTATAGGGCTTGAAGGAGCCCTTGGCTTTTTCACGTTTAACAGCTTATTCAGAATGATTTTTCATTCCAGCTAGAGTGAATGGCTCCAAATTTTTCTGCTTTTAGCCTGCAGGAAAGTCAAATGGGAATTACTTCTTTAGCATATGTGAATATAAATATATGTATATTCCGTATAGATAAAAATATATAAATAAAGGTGTTTTACTTACCAGTTTGTTTCCAGTAGATTTTCAATGGCATTAAGACTTCAGTTTCCGAAGCAGAAGCAAACTTAGGTCTTTCTCTTTTCTGTCCCACACAACATTTAAAAGTAACTTTAGGGACAAAACAAAACAAAACAAAACACAGACACACAATTTTTGGGACGTGCCACTCAGTTACCCGAGTTTTATTTGCTATCCAGAGATTATAAAAACAGTGGAATGTGTGGCTTCCTTCAACATACTGAAATGTTTCGTGACAGATGTTTTAAGACAAGTCTTAATTACAGTGAAAGTCTTTTCCCCAAATTCCAGTAATTTTAATTTCCTGGTTGGCATTTTTCAACTATGCTTAAGTTTCATAAGTAGAGTAAGAAGCCGTAATGGTGTGTGTTGGTGTAGGTGTGAATGGCTGACACATCGCTCCTCTTTGTGTCAGCAGAGCAGATTGCTCTTGGGCCTTGCGTTATTGCTGCGTGAGGGTGTTCGTGCAAAATAGTCCCTTTGTGTTTTGTGTCTTAAAAGCTCTGGAGATGACTGAGCATATGGTGCACCTCGGAAGGGATTCATTTGGAGGCAGGTGCATAATGTTACTTGGGCTGCCACAAGAGGCATCATGTTATCCGAAGCGTAAAGCTGCTGTTTGCTCTTGAGAGGGTGGGAGAGTTCAGCATCGTCCTTAACGCAAATATGTGGCCCAAGGGCTATTCTGCTGCTGCTGCTTTCAGGCTGCAACGGGATGATTCTGTATCTTCTCCCCAAATGCTGAAGGGCACTGCTGAGCATTGTGTCTGCTGGGGATTTGGGCATTATCTTTCTAATTCCTTAGATGATTGCAGTAGCAGATGCAGCATTTGAGATGTAATGGCAAATTTGTGCGATGCAAGATCCTCTGATCAGGTCTGACAGTATGAAAAAAATGCTGACAGTCTGGATGCTATCTTATATTTCCTATGCTGGAGTAAAACACCAGCCAATGTAAATAGAAGTACTGGAGTGAACGAAAGTTTTCAAATATATTATTTACTATTTTGAAAGGAAGTGAGTATCAGAAACTTTTTGGGGGTTTACGTGTTTGGTTTGGATTATCTTTTAAAAAAATGAGAAGATGAATGAGTTTCAGGTAAAATTGCCTGGATTTGTTGTCTTTATTAACTGAAACTTTCGAAAACTATGCAACCATGTAGTATAAGCACTATATTGTTTGTGCACAGAAACACTAAGAAGCAGCTTGTGTTGAACATAAGCTATGAACTTAGCTCAGATGGAGCAAATCTCCAAATGTTTTATCTTATTTCTCTTGTCCTGTGATCTCTTCTGCCATTTGTTTTCTGCAGAGGCACGGGGACAAGAGGCTAAGCCTAACTTAATATGCAACACAACATTCCAGTGCTTTGTGTCTTTCTAATCTTCCACAAAAATGATGCTAAGAAGTCACAGTCACTGTAGCTGAGTTTCTGGATAAAGGAAGGCTTGTGTGGGCTGCATTTTGTAGGAGAGGAAACATCCTTTGCAGATCTTCTGTACCTTGTTACCTTCTGAAACTGGGAGAAAGGCTGCCTCTGTGTGGCATAACTGAGTTAGCAAACCTCAGTATTGAGAGTAGGCCAGACTAACTGGTCTAAGGATCTTGGATATTGTCACTGCCACATAGGAAGCATTAATTCCCAAATATATCTGGAACACCGAGCACTGAGTATAAAGATTACCCTCTCCTTAACTTAAGCAGGACTTTTGCAGGGTCTGTAGAAAAGACCCGTTATATTTCTGAACAGAGATGTGAACAAGGCACAAGGACCTTGGGTCTCTGATCCGTTCTGAAACCAACATCCAGCTTCTCTTGCTTGTGTGAGGGGATATCCCAGTGCTAGAAACTGAGCTTCTGGACATTGGTGTGAACTTTCCAGCCATAATGCAGGTGAAAGAAGTGGCTTAGATCGTGCTTTGAAGTACTCAGAGTGTCTGGGAAAGGAACAGTGAGTGTGATAGATCTGATGTCTAAACCAATAATGTCCAGTTCCTTATGGTGGGAGTGTTTTATCTACCTACCTACCTTGTGAAAATGAACAGACATTATAACATTATTAAATCAAAGTCAGTCTAAGAAAATGTTCTCTTTCTCTTGAGCATTGGAAAAAAATGTGACACAGTGCAGTTCAAATATGTTACAAAGTCTGTCTTCCTGATGCCTGTTTTTCCCAAAAAGGTAGTTGAAACAAAATTGACATTAACATGATAATGAACACATACTGGGAAGACAGTCTCAGTCCTTGGTGTGGGAGCTCTGTGTTTGCTCTCTTCCCCGAACATGACTTAGATTTGTCCCTTAGCAACCTTTTAGGCATCCAGTGTATGTGAGAGAAATAAAAGATAGGTCCTGAATTCATTAATGGGATCCCTCTACAGCAGCCTTGAGAAAATGTTAGGCTGATGTAACAAACACTGCACAATGCAGTGTTCTCCTTTTCATGGCCTGTGACTTTATCATAGGAACTGTTATGTTCTTGACCTGCTTTCTTCTAATGGGAAGGACAAAAACGTGAACACCTTTTTTTTTTTTGGTGTAAAGCTTTGAAGCAGTTGCAGCTGACTGGTAGTTCTGGGGATTCTCATAATAGAACTGTAAAAATTACTAGTAACTTCTGTCATGATTGCCCATGTCAGTCAATGTGTCTTGAAATAAGTGACCAGTTTCTCATCAGGTGGTCAGAGACCATGAGTGATGCTACTTTTTTCTTTCCAGTGCTAGCAAATCCAAACCTGTTAACTTCCATCTTTCTGCTATCTTTCTTTGTTTAATGAGTCTGTGCACTATATTGAGAGTAATTCCTCGAGGCACTACATCATCTCAGCTGCCCCAATACTTCCCTTGTTTACCCTGTTGTGCATAGCCACAATAAACCACTGTTTTACCCCTGAACTTACTTCAGAACTTCTTCCACTGTTGACAATTTTTGTACCTATAAACTGTATTTGTGCATGCAAAAGATCACCGTTAGGTTTAGACCTAGCCTACCTTGTTCACACTAGACCATTCTACTACTCACAGTGGTAAACACACAGTTCTGCATATTTGTAGCTTTCCTTCCACATTCTTACAAGATGCTTCTCGTTTGCTTGCAGAAATAGCTTCAAAATTTGGATCAAGCTTGGTCTACAACATCTGCACGTTCATTCCATGAAGTTCTATCCTTAAGTTCTATCCCTCTTCAGCCTATAATGGGATGGAGGTAAATTTGGTCTATGTTGAGAAAGAATATATAAATGATGGTCTTACTCTACTATACCCTACTTTTTCCTGCTCAGGAAAAAAATGCTTCCAAATTTGGAGATGTGACATCTGAATGGATAAATACCCAAAATAAAATGTAATATGACAGCAGAGGGTGTCCATAAATTGAATCTTTTTCTAGAATAATTATCATTTCTGTCCAATTCTTCATCTCTAAAGAGGATCACAAAATGCTTTGATTTTTTTAAAAAAATCAGTATATTTGTATTGCATTTTGTTAATATTATGTTGCTATACTGTATTCAAACAAGAAAAAAAAATAATAAAAATTCCTCTAAATTGTGAATACACAAGAACTGTGGGTTGTTGTCAGCCATTCTGTGCAAAATGAAGCCTTACACCTCAGCCTCTGAACAGATCATACAAAGACCAGGGGCACGATGAACTGAATGTTTAATGAGAAAACTGAATCAGAGGGCCAGTTAGGAGAAATCTGGGGTCACAATAGGATGAAAAGCTGTAAGACAATGTCTGAAATATTATGTTTTGTAGATTTTTTGAAATCTCAGTCAAGAGTATTTCAACCTTTTTGTATAACCACTCGTTATGGAAAATGAAGTCCTTGCCTCCACTGTTTCTCCAATACAATGCGTGTGTTTTAACCCACTTAAATTGCATACGCATGGAAACCCTACATAACCCTCTCAGAATTACTAACACTTCTTGTTATTTTTTTTTTTTTTTTCTGACTGATTTTGCATATGGAGATAGAACATTATCAACATATTTATAAATAGTGCTTTCAAGCAGGGTATAGTACAAAAGAAGCATTGCCATCTGAATGAGCACTTGCTCGTGTTCATTTCCTGATTAGTCTGTTTTCCTTTTTATCTGAGACTAATGAAAATGACCAGGGGTTTCATGTATGAGACAGTTATCAGCATCCACCGTGAGCACTACTGCTTATTTTATATGTTAATGTGAGGAAGTTCTCTTAATGAGTATGGAAGTTCAAGGATCCTTATGGAAAACAAACATTTACATAATGAACTTAACACCGTAGCCAATATTGTTGCCAAAATGGCATCCATAGAAATTTCCTCTGTTTTTAGACAAGTAAATTTATTTGTGTCCAAAGGATGTAATAAATTACACATAGAGCTTTTATGTATGTGAAAATATCACGTCTATGTGTGTGCGTGTACACATTAATAAAATAGTATGAAATCAGTTCCTACCTTCCCCTCACATTATTTCAGGTCTTCATGGAAACAAAACCCCTATTGATATATGGTTATATACCTTCTAGGTATCCATCTAGTCAAACTGCCATGGCCTCTGCTGAAATCTTAAGTGTTAATTAACAGACTTATATGCAGGGCATTGTTTGGTGACTCTTCCATGAGTATTACAATGATTATCATTGTTTTCTTTCTAGAGGAAGGAACATGTTTGTTTTCCATGATGTAGTTAAGTCTAAGGGTAGATGATTTCCCACTGCTTTTCACAACTTCACGAAACTGGATCATAAACCTTTCTGGACTTTATAATTAGATTTTTAAATAAATAGTTTTTGCTACGAGAATGTGGTAACAATGCAATAATTTTCTATATAGGATTTCTTTATGATCTGATGAATTTCTTTTTCCATTAATTAAAGGCAGAAAAATATCTGATATGTCAAAAAATGTCTTCTGTCTCTTCTGAAACAACTACTACTTGTTCCTTACAATCCTATAAAAATATCATTGGTATTCTAACCCTTTTTTCTTAATATTTTTGGAACACATTACCCATCCAATTTAAACTAATTTTTAATACATATTGTAACTCTATCCTTTACTTCACTAATTTTTGACTCAGCCAAGTAATTATAGCTATGGTACTGTTGCCTTGCATTTTCTGCAAATATGGACATTTACTGCTGATGAATAAATATTCCCACCTTCACTGAATAGTGAGGTCTGTAAAACTGTGGTAATATATCATACTCTAGATATTGGCAGCAGGGGGAAATGTTGGTATTTTAGTGTCTATCTGTCATTTCTTGAATTAGGACAATTCATCTCCATCAAACGCCTCCATTTCCTCCTATCCTTCCCTGTTGGTCTTAATTTTTCTCTTTTCTTTTCCGTTTTCCTCTTAATTTATTTTCAGCTGTTACCCTTCTTTCATGCAATGCTTTTTCCATCCTTCTTTTCCTTTTGTTTTTATTTTCCTGACCTATTTCTAATAGCAACTTTTAATCCATGGTTGTTCTTATCAACCTCTCTTTAGATGACTCTGGCAGCTAAACATCATTCCCATGCTAAGACAGGAGAGAACTGATGTGATGTTGAAGTGCCACATCCTCTGAAGGCAGGAGTTTGTTAATCTCTCTTCTTCTCTGTTGTATATACTCAGGTTCCCCCATTGCAGCAGCTGTTTCTGAGGACAGTGTGCTATTTTGAATTGTGTTTTCTTATAATTGCTCAGCTCTTGGTAGAGATATTTTGGTCTAGGGAGACTGTCTGATTCAAAATTCACTTTTAAAACATCACTCTCAACCTTATCTTTAGTGACAGAACTGATAATCTTTGAACGATCAGGGAGTTTTCTTGCTTGTTTTACTGCTGATGTTTGGAACACGGATTTCCATTCTGTGAAATTACTCATATGAAATCCCTAGTTAATCAATACTGTCCGTATTGATTATATCTGTACTTTTCAGTAAAATATTTTATTGTGGTCCCAGCCACTTTCTGCTTTAATCCTTTTCTCCATAAAATATATACATAATGTATAAAAATGATAATAGTAGTTTTTAATGAGAAGTAAAGAAAAAGAGAACTGTTTGAAACATAGAAACTGAAAGTCAAAGGTAATTTAAAATGAAAACTCCTTAGAAAGCAGTCAGGAGTTCAGACACAAGTGCAGGGAAATTTTAAAGTCATGCTGGGAAGATGGAAATGTAAAAGGAAGCAACAAACATAGTTATTATGCTCTTGAGTTTGAGCCTCTATGTATGAACATCTTGGCCACAAGGAAAGTGTTATTTTAATATTTGAAATGCTTATAATTTTCTTCAGTGTAGTGAACATTAAACACTGGCAGCTTTTTATTGACAACATTTCAGTCTTCATGTGAACTCCTGAGTATCTTGCTTGATGTTCACAGTGTACCCTGGAGGACATCTGTATTCTCTGGAATCACCACATGCTACTCACTTATTGATTCAAAGTGCCATTTTGGAATTTTGCCTCAACTTCGTTAATTTCAGTCAAGTATATTCTGAGATTACCCATAGTGTGTCTTTTGGGGTACATGCAGCTGCTTTTGTTCTTTGTCATTGTCAAAGCTCTTTTTTTTTACAACAGTAAATATGCTATTTCTGATGAAAACAAGGTGGTTTTTCTTTTCCTTAATTAAGTCTCTTTCAATGTTTTTGGCCCTATTATAATGTTATTTTCTGTTCCTTTTTCCCCATCTATTTGTTTGAAGGGCTCAGGAAGAAAAAGTTTTCCATCCTGCACCTCCCCGAGTAAAGCGGCTATCATCCATTCTGTTAAGAAATGATCTTTGAAGTCCTGAGGCTACTTTTATTTGCAATAAATACTCCTTATTAAGGTCCTTCTTTTTCTGTTGCTCATAGCAACATTGTCAACAAGGGTACAAATTGTACAGAATATGGAAAACAGGCATCCTTTCTCTTTGTTCCATGCATGTAGAGTTTGTTTCATCAGGAATTTCTGAAGCTGAGGGGAGGGGAAAAATATTTCTTTGATGCTGTGATACCTGTTAAAAGCAATTAACCTTACTGGCTGTGGTTATGTTGCTGTTTTTGAGGGATGAAAATAGATATTGAGTTTGAGAAAAATCTGAGGCAGAGGCTGTGGATGCAGAGCCCACAGGTTTATCTGATAAAGCAAATGGAAAGAAAGAGTCAAGGAGCTCTCTGAGTCCAAAGTCTGGATGAACAGTGTTATTTCACTTCCCTCTACATGTGTTTTTGAATGAACAAACACTGAAAAGACACCACACAATTTCAGTCACCACTGAAGTATCAGCAACATCCATGAGCATTGCTTTTTGCACCAGCATGCTCAGGATAATACGGGATGTCCAAGGAGGACTCTTGGGCATCGGTTTTCCTTCCCCTTAAGTACTGATACACCTCCACCTTTTGACATGTGGAGACATCTTTCATTGGTGTCATCAAGACAATGCTCATTGCTTTGTATAATTCAGGTTACGTAGCCCCTGTGCCTTTTCACTGCTTTTAGAATGATCCCTTCTTTCCACAGTTTCTTTACCATAGGCAGCTGATGTGTTGTAAGTGCAGCAAGATGACACATTAATGGAGGTAGGTCAGAGATTCCTTCTCCCAGCACATGGGAAGGGGTTAAGGATCCATCGTATGGTTGTTTTCCTCACATGGGTGGTTTTTCCACACCCTTTACAGACTATAGTTATATATATATATGACTATGTATATATAACTATATATATGACAGCATTCAAGAAGAGACTGGACAACACCCTCAGACACATTGTGTGAATTGTGGGGTTGTCACATGCAGGGACAGGGGCTGGACTCGATGATCCTTGTGGGTCTCTCCCAACTGAGGACATTGTGTGTTTCTATAGGCAGGAGTAAGGTAGATATGCAGCCTCTAAGCAGTTTTTCATTGAAGATAAAGCAGAGATTTAATCAGCAGGAGTGGGCTCTTGCACAAATGCATAAACTCTTTTCCGAGTCTTGACCAGGAACATTCAACAGTGACCCTGTCCATTGCTATTCTGATATAATATACAGTGGGGTTACAACTCCGCATGCTCCACCATTCATTTTATTACTTCCAAATTCAATGTTTATTTTATCACTGTCAAATTCAGCATCAGACTTCTCCCATGGGAAATATCAAAAAAGTCAAATGTTTTCACATGTGACGTGTTCACTATTCTTTTTATGCACATATAGAAAAATATGCATATGGAATATCTGATGCTGTATTTGCTGTTCCTGATTCTTCAGCCAAACACGTGAAATCACAGGATAGTTTTAGGTACTCGACTTGTTCCTTTGGTTCCTGCAATTGGGGTAAACTGCTGCCTAGAGAATTTTTAAGCAGTTTAAGAAATAATAGGCATAAGATTGAGCAATGATCCCATTTATACATTTTGCTTTGTTTTTAAATTTTTATCATTCCTTCATTTTTCCTAAGGTTTATTATAGTTATAATTTATTTTCAAGTCATATTAAATGCACAGGATATGATCTTGCTTTTTCATTTAATTTCATCTACTTGTTGTTTGCTTGCATGACCTAGAAAATAGTGTTTCACTTATTTTTCTTCCTCAGCTCTTAATATTCATTCTGATCGTGTAGTGTAACAAAAGGATTTTCAGGCTGTCCTTAGTGCAACTAAATCCATCAAACTAAAATACCTAAAAGCAAATGTTTTTTATTGGTATTTCTTTTGGTGCTGCATCTTTCACAAACTCGCACTAGCAAAAGAGTGGTTTACATTGGTTATGGGGTTTCTAGGGTTGAGAAGTCAATGAACAGAAAGTGGGAATAGCCTGTGATCTAATGAGTAGTTGCCAATATTTCAAAATGTCAGTTTATTCAGTTGACCTTTTTACATCCTTAAAGGGTGACAACAGTAACAGTAACAGAATCTATCTGCTGTGAAATGCGTCCATTTGAGTACAAATGGCTGCAAGACAGATGCTTTTTAAGTAAAATGATCATGTACATGAAAATGCACTTTGAATTCTTAACAACACTGAGAATAAAACGTAGCAGATTGAGTCTTGATTATGTTTTGTGTGATACATAAATGCATCATGTCAGCTTTTATTGTTAACAGATGTCTGCATCTGGGTCTTGTTTTTTCTAAAGTTGTTCTAGTAATTGCCTGGAACTTCTGTTGTCCATCTTTTGGGTAGTTCTCTATTAATGCTCTTTCTGATCGCGAGGCAGCAGATACTCATGTGCACAGTTGCATGCTTTTCCTGTGATAGCTCGTTTGTGATGAGTCTTATACTAAATCAACCTAACACAGGAATAGTTTATATTGCTCATGGGATAAGAGTTCATTTATGGTGAAGGCACATTCCCATCTTGCCTTGGGATGCCTCATGATTTAAACAGCTGTGGGTAATACTAAAGCCATGATGTCATATCGAGAATGGAGAAGCTACCTAATGGGTACACAAGTAACCATAAATAACCATGGACAAAAGTTTCCTGATCTGTTAATTCATGTGATTGCCAGTGGAGCTTTACTGGTGAGACAGGCTCTGCAGTGCAAGGAGGGAAGAGACAGGACAGTGATTTCTCTGTGTCCACTGTGTGGTGGCTCTGAGCTGGAAGCACCATTGGACTTCATGAGTTATCGCTGTGCTCCTATAAATCAAGAGTAACAGCTGCTGTTATTATTGACATTACTACCTGTGTCTGATGTGAAAAACACTGTTTAAGAACCTGTGGTCTCAACTAATACACTTGCTAAGGGAACTAGTAGGTTACTCTCCACATGTGCTTTGTTCTCCATCAAAGGTAAATGTACTGGTGAGAAAGTATGGAAATGGTTGTTCAATCTCTTCCTAACAGTTGCACCAATTGAAATAAAACAGGTGAAAAGTATTTGTTTTGCTTGCTTGCTTCACTTTCTGGTGTCTACTCATTAAGTGCTCTTTGGCAAGATGCTGACCAGCTGCTTTTCTTGGGTTGCAATATACAGGCCAAACATGCTCTAAAACTTTGATGGTCAAAGTACTCGTTGTTTTTGATTCTTGTTTCCTGCACTGCATCTCTTGGGCCCAACCCTGCTGCTGTCTTTTCACAGAAATAGGATCTTCTTATCCTGCTGTTTTCAATCCTGAGAGCTAATGTCTTGTCGGAGTCGTGATTTGTGAAAACGAGGTCATTTTCAAAACTCCAACTGTGTTGGGGTCTGTCTAGGTACAATTTGACTCCAGTGGGACATGTCACCCCTGAGAAGCACTGCTCATATCCAGTTAGACTTTGAACTATTGATAGCTGCCTTTTCATCCTGCTGATCTGACCACTTCTGCAGCCACCTGGAAGTCCATCCTGTCCATGACTCCCCAGCTTGGTCAGAAGGACACTGTGGAATTAACAAAAAAACAACAAACAAACAGAGATCACTTACCTCATGCATGTAAGTAGATCTTGTGTGCTGGCACTTATTTGGGGTAACAGTTGTTTCCCATGGACTTGATTCTGGAAGAGTATGAAAAGGAAAGGGACTAATTTTCTTGAGCCTTGTCCATTTTGTTCTTAGGAGTTCTGCCACCAGAAATTCCCTGCCAAAAATTTTGAGGAGTTTCTCTCTCCAATCTGAAGTTTCCAGCAACAGAGGTACTGCTTCAAGGGCAAAGAGTTGTCAGCAAAAAGGTCTTTATGCCAGAAGTGCAACGGTGTGGTGATAATTAATAAACCTCATTCCAGCTTTGTGGGAGGCTGTGCTCAAGCTTCATGGACTTAGGCTATGAAAGATGTTATCAAAACTAATTTATAGAAAAATGTTAGCTGACACCAACCACACACTTTCCCCTGGTGTCTGACTTGCTCTATTAACAGCATGTTAGATAAATGTCTTTTCAAGGTTAGGTTGCTGTTGTTGCTTGGTTACCAGCCCAATGCAGACTTTTGCATCCATATTCACGCTATTGCCTCGATTGTTTCCCCACCAAAACACATAAAGTTCATTATGTTCTTATAAAATCCTGCAGACAGTGCCAGTGTCTTTACTTTTGATTGCAAAGGGAGTTATGCCGTGAAAATCAGATCGCGTAATCCGCAAGGTGTCTGAGCTGTCTTCTTTCATTGTGGTAGCAATAGAGGCTGTAACATCTTGTGTCCAAAAAACACCCTATCTAGCAGACCGGCTGTTGGTGGACAGTAGTTACAAAAGACAGCAGTTGTCCAAGACAACTGGAAATAAAGGCCAAAAAAATCTAATTGTTATTTGTCCTCCAGGGCTACAGACACATTATCAAAACTAAACAATGGTGGGAAACAGGCGATGTGGGCGTTAATCCGTACTATTAAATTTTTAGCCTTTCTCTGCCTATGTGAAGAGCTCTGGCTTTTCCTGGGAGTCTGTGCTCAGGTTTGCCAAGCCAGGGACTTCAATGACGACTCTGTCCTTTCCTCATTAGGTGTAAATTCACCATTTAATCAAGGCAGCAGCAATGAATCAGAAACAAGAAGGACATCACTTCAGTTTTTGGACTTCCTGAGACCTCTTCTTCGCTGCCATGCATATTCTTATAACATTCAGCACCTTTGAAGATAAGTCGTTCATGCTACTGTTACATATAGACACCTTATGCTACTTAATTTGCATGTTAATGTGTTGGTATTTGGTTTGTATTAGTCACAGACCCAGTGTGAGTGTTGGTTTCTATATTTTTCACACCTGCCGACACATGACCTGTGTGAAAATGTCACATCACTGCAAATTATAATTGAAGTGACAGCTGAAGTTAAACCCGTTCCCTGCAGGGAATGAAAGTGTGGTCCACTTACAAAATCTTTTCCATCCAAGCACACAATAAAATATGTTTTAATCTTTGTCAGGACTGGCTGTTGCTGTATATAACTGTCGCTTCTCTTTTTTCAGTTCTTTAAGCAATGTCAGGTTTTTTTCCATGTTCCAGGCTCACAGGATCATATCTCTTGAGATGAACAGCAGATCACGCAAACAAGGACACTTTCACACTGAAGACAAGTTTGCTTGTGAAATACTGAATATGGCCACTAAGACATCAAAGTCTGCAGCGTAAGTACCAAAATCATGTAGTTGGCTAAATCTGATTTTTTGGTCCAACCCTAATGCATCAAGCTTAGCTAAAGATACATATTTTTAATACATTCTATAAAGATTAAGTAATATTGGTACAGACTGAGATGGATTATTCCCTGCTGTAGGCTGCTATAACCACTAATCATTTGTCTTAGTGCAGTTATTTACTTAAAGAAAGATCCACCTGTTCGTGTCATTTTGAATATTGAATTCAGGTCTGAATTCATTAGGCAAAAGGCAAAACTATGAAGTATGCAATGGCTGCTACACTTAAAATTATGTATTCTTTTCTCATTCTCAGCTTTCCTCTCTTCCCTTGCTGTTTGATGCCCTTAACAGAAACATGGTCCCTGTCATCCTTCAAGAGTTTGTTGAACAGAATTATGGAAAGATGCCTGGACCCCCTCAGCAGGGTGCACCAATTAACACGGCAAGATGTTTTGTGCAGACGTCTGACACTGCTCATCCACCACTGAGATGGCAATTAAAGAAAGAGAAACAGTACCCATAGGTATTAACAGAAGAGTGTAGTTTATTCATAAGTATTAATGTGTTGTGCTCTGTCAATACTGAGTAGCTTTTTTTCGTGATATCGCCAGGTGTCATTTTTCAACTATTTCACCTTCCACGGGAGACATTTTCAGAAGCTGAAAGGTCTAACAGCTAGTCTCCACAAGCAATGTTTGGTATTTGCAGCTGCAAGCCTGCATTACAATTCTGTAATATTGCCCACCTGGTGGTCAAGGCTCTGGTGAATGTAAATTCAGTGAGAATCAGAAGCAGGAACTATAAAGGGTTTGTTTATTTATTTATTTGTTTCCTTTTAAATTTCATTTTGCCACAGAGGACAGATAATAAATAAAATAATTTATAACACAGGCACTTTCCATAGGAAGTGTACCTATTGTTTAAGAAATTGTTTTCCTCAGTATCACGTGTGCTGAATTAAAAATGAGACACTGAGTTAAATATACATTAACTGACATTCATGGCAATGAGTAAGTCTAGGGAGGGATATTCAGGTGCAAACATCCTATTCTTCAAAAATATGCAAATGAAATAGTGTTTTCCTCTTGAAATATTTTTTAAACAAAACAATATTTGCTGTGTTTGCAGAAAAAGTAAAACTTTGGAGCTGTGTTGAATGGTTGCCCAGATATTGTTGCGTTGGAGACTAACCCTGCACAGGTAACACCTGGAGAAAGCACCGCTGTTGCAGCTGGTAATGAGAGATGGAAGGGAGTGAGTCTGCACGAGGAACTGCAGATGGCTGCAGGTGCTGGGATGGGGCTGTGGTTCATGTTCCTTATTCTGAGGGGATCTCTGCTGCTCCACAAGTCTACAACTGTCTACAACTACCTGAAAGGAGGTTGGAGCATGGAGGGGGTTGGTCTCTTCTCCAAAGTAGCAAGTAATAGGACAAGAGGAAAGGGCTCAAGTTGCGTCAGGGGAGGTTTAGATTGAATATTAGGAAAAAATTATTCTCAGAAAGGGCTGTTGGGTATTGGAACAGGCTGCCCAGGGAAGTGGTGGAGTCACCATCCCTGAAGGGGTTTAAAGACATGTAGATGAGGTTCTTAGGGACATGGCTTAGTGCTGGTGCTAGGTGAGGTTATTGTTGGACTCAATGATCCTGAGGGACTCTTCCAACTGAACTGATTCTATGATTCTAAGTCCCTCATTCTATGTGGAAGCCCATCTTCACTTTGGCAGCTCATGCAGAAGACAAAGATGCTCCTTCCCTATGTCAGAACAGCCCAGCCTAAAAATTGGGATGTTTCCTCCTGTTTTAAGTCACCGTGCACTCTGGTATGGATGCACAACCTCACCATGGTAATAAATACCCACTTTCCTTTTTCCTTTTCTCATGCTTTTATGGCTTCTAACCTGCACATCACTCATAATCCTTCTCTATACATTATTTTTTTTTTTTTTTTAAATGAGCTGGCTGCTGGGGCTAAAAATAAATACATAAAATGAAATAGAAAACACCACAAAAGCAAAACTTCCAAGGCTTCATGCCTTCATGAGCTCAGTCTTGCTTTCAGTGTCTTTATGCCAGAGGAGATGGGGAGATGTCATCTCAGTGCCTGTTGCTTATATCCCACCCTCTTTCTGACTGAGCCATCTCTGAACCATGTAGTTCTCCCTCCCACTGCTGGAATAAGATGAGGGCCCCTGTAGAAGCTCATTATCTGTGAAAACCTCAACTTTTGCAGCTCTGCTGTGGGCTGCACAAAGCCCTTCACATTCCCCCATGAGTCCTCAGACAGTTTTTGTCCCACCACACTGTCTATCGCACACAGTGAAGTGCTCCTCAATGAACATTAACCTGCTTTTACTGGGAACAAATGCCTTCTCAGATGTAGCTTGTTATCCTGGCAGTGATTAGCTCATACATCAGTCATAGAGGGCCAGAAGTTACACAGGCCAGGTGCAGGGTGTTTGATAGAAGCTGTTCCCTCTTGCTCCCCAGTATTTTTCAGGAGGTAGGTACTGATGTGCCTTCCAAAGAGGTGACATTGCTGGAGGGCTGTGTATGATCTTGAGGAGAAAGTTGTGTTATCTCTTGTCTTTGAAGTATCAGCAAGGAGCCTCTCACAGAGAAGACATAATAGACTTTAATTCTGCCTTACATCCAGTTTGCCACTGGCTCTCGTTCACAACTTGAGAGTAGAAAGCCTTTTCATTCTTCCAGATCAGCCTTGGTCAAGTGTAAATTATTTCTGTGGCAAGTGACTGGGTGTTTTGAGCAAGCCTGTAGATATTTGGGATACAATATGAGAGAAAGAATGAGGCAGAAGTGAGGGAGTGAGAGCAAGATGAGTAATAACACTAATTCTGACGTTGACAATGGCAATTTCTTTGCCATGAGGAATTTTCCACAAGTTCTTCCCTCATCTCTAAAGTGAGGACAGAAGAGAAAACTTCTCACAAACCTCCCCGTGAGCTGGCAGCCTCAGCTACCAAAAAGCAGCATATGTAGAATAAAATCTGACAGTAGCATCTGCAACGCTTGTATCGAGCAAGAATTATCTCAGGTGTTCGTTATCAGTCACTCTCTGCAAAGTCCAGACTCCATTGCCATGCAGTTCTCAGTGTAAGAGTTCATGATATTTTGGCTGAGACTGTTTGAAAATGTTTATTCCAGTTCTTCTCTACAACTCACTTCTTTAAATTTTTCCCTCGTGGTCATTTTTCACTCTTCTCATCCTGGACCACTCCTGTTCAGCTCTTGTTTGACTGTCATTCAGCTTCCCCTCTTCCTCAACAGTGTATTTTTCTTCCAATTTCCTAATTGACGGTCTCTAACTTTCCCTGTTACAGGAGGATAACAGAGCCTGTGCTCAGCTTAACCAGTGAGCTTTTCTGCTTTGTCAGCGTGCAATGACAAAGTTAACTTTTTCCCAAAGGCAATTCAACTTCTCAAAACACCAGTGGGCTGCTGAATCGATATATGCAGTTAGATATTTTCAGTTTTAAACTGTGGCTCCCAACAGAGTTCTGCTAACAGGGTCAGTAAGCTTAAAGTGCCTTGAATTCACAAGGGGAAGGAAGGGTGCACAGTGTGAAAACTGAGCATGGAGTAGAAACATGCTGGTTTTACTGCTTTTTCTGTGTTTTTGTTTTGTTTGGTTGTGGTTTTGGTTTTGTGTGTGGTTTGTTTGGTTTTGTTTTTTATTGTGAGAAGCTTTGTAGTACTGCCTAAGACTATTATTAATTAACAATCTAAAAAGCTATCAGACACGACAGGGAGAACCACTTAAATTTAAAGAGTGCTGCGAGTTGTTCTTATTGGTTTCAGTGTGCTGTACGACCTAATTGAACAATGAGCCACAAAAGTTTCAGAAGGAGACGATGAAAAATAAAAGTACTGGAAGAAATTCTGGCTGTCTGCAAGGTTATCCTCAAGGCTTTCTAACAAGAAGAGGATTCCATGAAGAAGATAAACCTTTTATAGATCCGCAACCATGTCTAAATAGTGCCTGATGACCAGAGAACTTGAAATGCAGATTCATGGGAGAATAATCTTCCTGCTTTTAAGAACCCACTCTCTTTAGTTCAGTCTCCTATGTATAAATGTATATATTGTTGTATATATAGCAACTTGGAAAAAAAAGTAGGTTTTTCTTTTGCTGGTTACTTCGCTAGTAAGAATAGATCCGGGCAAGTGTAGTGATGCTTGGGCTTGCTCCATTACCATGTGGGAACTGATGCTCCTTGACTCTCAGTTCTGTAATAAGTAGACCTGGTGTACGTTTAAGCTTCAGTACATGAGCCACTCCTCAAAAAGCCCAGGGTGAAATCATTAGCCAGCTTCTGAGACAGAGAATTCAAAGGTTGCTCCTGGTATTCAATGTTTCTAAGGCCTGAGGGATGCCATTAACAGCTTCTAGACTGTCCCCTTGTACAAAGTGGGTCACATCATTTTACCCAGTGCTTGGAATTTTTATAAGGCTTTGAAAAATGAAACTCAGATTTCAAAATTACAAGGAAAAAAATACTTGTAAAAGTACCTATGATATTTCTGCTTATTACTTTAAGAGAATGAAGAAGTCTGCAAATGGACTGAATATAACAGAGGGGTTCTTGATGGTGAGGGATCTGGCAAGTTTGGAAATGAAACTTTTAGCTTTGAAAGACAAGAGAGTGGACTGTTTCACAGGCTCCTGGTGTAATGACACACCAGCCAGTCACAGAGGTAGGTAGAATGTTCTTTTGCAAAGGACATTTTGCAAAGCACTGATAAAGTACCTGCCATACTTTTCTCTCTCTTTTCCTGCTTTCCTTCTCAATAATGCATGGCAAATGGATGAAGTAACATAAAATAACTTAGAATACTTGGTGTCATTAGCTGAGAGGATCTGGATTCTTCTCTTGAAATGCATGTGTTGGTGTGAAGTGCAGGCAGGGATCGCAGGCTCACCACTGAAGTGACCAACAAATGGGAATGTTCTGTTAACCCTTGGTTGGGTTAAGGTGAAAAAGTTCAAAGGAGGAGGAAGGAAGAGGAGGGAGGAAGGAAAAGAGGCATGTATTCCTGTTGACAGTATGGTTCAGTAGTGTGTTTATGGTCTGGGCACAAGCACAGCTTCTGTAGATGAAGGAGGAGGTAGTAGTACGTTAATTTGGTAAAGCATCTGATTCCTGAACTGGTGATACCCGTCATTGCACCCAGCTGCAGGAAGATGCTGGGCTGGGCTAGCTGAGGAGGACCACGATGGAAATTGGGTTTGCTTTAGGTTTAAGCCATGCTGTGCTTGTTAAGCTTGCCTGTCAAGAAGAGGCAAGATCCATAGCCACTCTGTACTGTGCTTCACACTGAAGTTTTCACAGAGTAATTCCCACTGCACGTTGACCTCCCCTTCTCCCTCACCCCTTCCAGCCCTGTTTTTCCACAAAGCATGAAAAAGAGAAGACCACATAGAAAGCCTTATCTTTTGCATTATTACAGAAGCATGACTCTTGGGTAGATTCAAACATGAAATAAGCCCCATTTTGTAAGTAATAGAAGCTAAATTGGCATTTAATAGATGTTGGGCACTGAGAACTGGTACTGAGCATGACCTAGAAGGAGAGACAGTGATATTTTGCAGTGGCTTTGTGTGTGTGACCTGTGCACTTGTCCGAATCTCCTGTAGGTGGTAGGAGCTCTCTTGAACATCACATAATATCAAGCTTTTAAACTCATTGCATGTGAACTTATAACTATTAATCTCTCTATTCTCTGCCTCTTTTCATCCCTGTTTACACTGCTTGTCAGATCTTCACATCCCCAGTGGCTTCAGTGATAACATCTCAGTGGTTTGTTCATGTTGAATTCATATTCTATTCAGCATTTTCCCAAGGTTCAGCTGGACCCTGCTGTGGTCCACAGTCTGGCTCCCCATTCTCTGAAAAGTCTGAGTTTGTAAAAGGCAGATAGGTATTTTTTCTGTGGCTAGACAAAATTGGATGATATGGAAGCTGTGACATCCAGGCATTACCAGTACAATTTACAGAGCAGCACAGTGAAAGTTTGATGTGTTTTATTGTGTTGTAAGTTAGAGGTGTTGAAGAAGGGATGACAGGAATTGTGGAATACTTGATTGAAAAATAAATGCCTTTGAACAAATAAATGAAATAATCGTGTCCTCACTGGACAGTGAGACTGTATTTAGTCTCCTAGTTTTAGTGATCCTTTGTGTGTGAGAGAAACATTAAGTGAATATGTACAATTCTTTCACCTTTTGTCACATTTACATGCAGATTCACCTCACTGGGATGCTGGACTTTCAGATCATTAACACAGACTTCCAGACTAGCAGAAATTTATCATGCTGCGTTCAGGTGGACCAGTAGGATGAAATGTGATCTTCTTCAGTTCATGCAGGGATCTTTGTTCTGTGACAAGTCAGAGTTGATGTGCCAAAACATCATGACTGAAGATACGATTCCCAGAGGAACATAATCTACTAAAAAACTGCAATCCTGAGAGTTTGCCTCTCATACCATGTTATGTAGGGATGGAGTGCCTTCTGGTAAGAAGTGTCAGATAAGGCCAAAACTTCATATTTATATGACTAAGTTGCTGTACAATGTATAGGTAAAATCCTATTAGAAATAATGGAAAAATAACTTTTCTAAACAAGGGGGTGCTTTCTCCTGCCAGGGGTTGGTGAGATGGGTGATGGTACAACACAGAGCATTAAGCACTAGAGATGTTCGAGCTGAGTAGGAAGGACTTGGTCTGGTAATGCAAACACACTGACCCTTGTGGAAAAATCTGACTAGAGTGAGGTACAAGGTAAAGAAAGCTACAAAGTGGATTGGGTCATACAGACTGACGGAGCCACTCCTTTGACGTGACTCACCTTCCCAAGTGCTCCTTGAATTGTTAGTCCTGTGATCATGGACTCTGCTGAGCGCAGGAACATAATTTCTTCCTGACTGACCAGTCTATGACAACAGGAAAGACATGGAAGGAACCTATGAGGAACTTGCAAATCCCAGTAGATATTTGGGAAGTAATCCTTGTGGCACAAGCTCTCACACCGAATATAGCAAGTAGAATGGAAAATAGCAGTAAGTTGGAATTAGATGGTAAATTATCCAGTTCCTTCCCCCTCTTCTGCTTGATTTACTGGTGCCTGGACAGACCAAGAGAAGCTTGGCGTGATCCTCAAATAGGTCGTAGCTCTACAAGTCAAGTTCTTCCAGCTTTCACTCTGCTCTGCGAGACTTCAGCTACATGGGCATTTGCCCATGGTTTTGCATGTTACCCTTGGTATAAAGTGCTACCTGCACACATTTTCCAGATGGCTGAAGTTACTGGAATAGGATCTCTGTTTTCTTCATAGTGTTATTAAAAGTGAGTCATTTGACAACACAGCATCATGGTCAGTAATAAGATGTGCATCCTCTAGTGTGCAGAGCTCAATTACTGTCAGAATTAATGGACTGGCAATTCTTTCACCTCTGATTTGATAATGGCTTTGCTAGTCTGTAGCTGAATATTCTGCTGTCAACAAAATGATACTGCGCATAAGGTCTTCGATTGTTTCTCCTTGTGATACAAAAAAAACATTGGTTTGTTGTTAGGCAGGAGTCTTGCAAAGACATGGCCTTACGTGGTACTGGTTTTGGCAGCTAAAGGAGCTTGAGTTCCATCTTGTTCCAAGACACTTGCTCTTCTGTGATAATGAACTGAGTGAATGGCAGTTCCCAGATTTCCTGGACAGCCATATATGTGCAGTTTTCTAATAATAATAAGTGGTTAGGCTGGTAAGTCTGAAGGTATAATATATTTCTTGCAGTTCTCTCTGAGTCTGCCTAGCTACAGAATTATATTAACATAATCTTGATGCATTGACATCCCAGATTCTTTTTTTTTTTAGTCTTTTGAGCAAGCCTGTTGACCGTTATTCTCCTGAAGATTTATATAGCAGCATGAGAAGTGAGGTACCATAGTAGTTATCACAGTATGAGCTGTCACCTTTCCGTTCATGGCAGTCGATGATGTTTGCATCCTGGAGTGCCTGAGCAATGATCTTGTTATCCCATCTGATGGTAAACAACCGCACCACTTCTCTGTAAAACTAGACACGTTCGTATATGTTAGCAGGGTGCCGGTGACTCCTGCTCCTTCACCCTCTGACATTGATAATTTACCATTTCTGCTGTGGTTGTGGTTGTTGCCAGCTGCTTCTGGCTGGAAAATGATGAAGTTTCAGTCAGTGCATCACTAAAAGGGGCAGGAGGAGACATTAACCAGCTTCCAAAATGTTTGCAAAAGAAATAGTCCCATTTGACAACTTACCCCCATTTCGCTTTCTTCACTTAAAATTGGGAAAGGCTTTAGAGCTGTTTTAACAAGTTTCTCCTGCACATTTTCTTTCATGCCATATATGTGTTACCTGTTTCAACATCTGCTAGGCAGCTGCAATATTGCTGACTGCATGGCAGTGGAAAATGCCTTGCATTAATATTTAGTGTAGCGGGGCAGAGTCATCACAGCCTTTGCACTGTACTCACTGTGGGTTTGGCTGCCATTTACTTGAGCAATAATAAGTGCACAAATTCTCCTAATGCATCCAACATAATGTAGTTCCTCTGTGGAACCACAGCCCTGTTACTCTGATCAGCAGGCAACTTGTTTGAATGATATTTTGTTTAAATTAGGAAACCAGTGAAAACGGGGAGAACTGAGGTGAAGCACAGAGCTACTGAACAGGAATGCATGTGCTTATAGCCATATTCCATATTAAAGTGGTTTGCCATGAAAGACTGTGTTATAGATCTAGGGAATGATTTGGAAATCTTCTAAAAATCAGAGAGGTAATGTTAGAGTATACGTAATAGCAAGTTTTGCAGATCTCCTGTCATCCGCATGGTATAACTACATTATCAATTTTGGGATTACTGTCTGACCTACTCCATGTTCTATACCTTTACCTTTTCTTAACATAAACTAGAATTTGTCCTGAACATCAGTGAAGTGCTTGACAAGTGCAAGTCAAGGATGCTCAGACATTAGGTAAAGACTGTATAAAACTGACAGGAGACACAGACCCTTGTATTTTGAAAAATGTATAGCTGAGTTATATTGCCTGTAAGTACCTTGTGTTTTGGGGTACCTTGCACAGAAGGATGCAAGGGAATTGCTCTCTGAATTTTTCCCAGATTTATAAGGTTATATTTGCTTTTACACGCTGAGTAAAGGAAATCTCATTGTATCTATGACTTCTATACATGTGGCTCTGTTGCTTATAGAATTACCCTGTGAGCAGATGCATCAGTCTCCAAATGACCTTGAAAGGCATTTGCTCAGAACAGGGATTTTGCGTAAAAATAGCTATATAAAAGAATCCTGAAATCTTTCAGTTAGTTTAAATGAAGCTCACTGCCTGGGATGTTTCACAGCTGCCTCCGTACTGGTTTTATAGGCCCACTGGGGAGCTGAGAACCAAGAACCAAGGCTCTCAGTGTTCCAGAAGCAGCTTCATTCCTTGTCAGAGGCAGATTCTCAACTAGTGCGAACAGAGCTTCTAACGCCGTCTGTGTAGGAGGCAACATTAGCCACCGGAGCTG
Source organism: Streptopelia decaocto (assembly GCF_964273445.1). Taxonomy (NCBI): domain Eukaryota; kingdom Metazoa; phylum Chordata; class Aves; order Columbiformes; family Columbidae; genus Streptopelia; species Streptopelia decaocto. Next base: position 159,866,087 of record NC_138655.1, read on the forward strand.
ACACTACTGTTCAATAAATGCCAGCGGGATAAGGAGAGGTGGGGGATTCTTTGGAGGAGGTATCGATGTTTCCTAGGCAATGCTGACAAAAGCATGCTGCCTCTAATTGGCTCCACTACAAATATTTACAGCTGTGAAAAGAAGTTTGCTGATCCCACGACGGTAGCCATGGTTGCCTATCTCTTTAGCTTCTGTTGCGCTGGTGAGAAACATGAATAGGTTGCAAGAATCCCTCACTGGCTTTGTAGCAGGAACATTTGCTGACCCAAATGTAGAAGCCAATTAAGCTCTAAAGCTTCTGTGTGTTTTTCTGGTAAGCCTTGCCATTTGTCCTGTTCAATAGGGAAAAAAAAAATACAAAAAATGCAAACCAACCAACAAACCCCTGGTGAGGAGCTACCACAAATCCAGGGCTTGTTACCACTTCTGTTGGTTATGTATATTGTGTATATATTAATGTATTGCTCTACAAATTCAAAATCCCATGCTGGCAGTCTGTTTGCAGGCCTTTGTACTCAATCAACCCCTTGAAGTAGAAATGTTGGCGCAATGTGTTTTAATATTTGTTCTGAAATTACCTACCAGTTTGAATGTGTACTCATTCCTGATGGGAACAAGGGAAGAAGATGGAGCCAGGCTCTTCTCAGTGATGTCCAGTGACAGCACAAGATGCAATGAGCACAAACAGAAATATTGGAAATGTCTTTTAAATGTCTTTTAAATGTAAGAAAAACTTTCTCTACTATGAGGGTGGTCTAAGACTGTAACAGGTTGCCCAGAGGGGTTGTGGAGTCCGCATCCTTAGAGATATACAAAACCTTACTGAACACAGTCCTGGGGCACCTGCTTGAGCAGGGTGGTTGGATTAGATGATTATCAGGGGACCCTATCACTCTCAACTACTTTATGATTCTCTGAACATGTTATTAGTTCTGCACTTAATATTTAAGCACTGTAGTGTATTTTGTACAATGTGTATCTCATTTTAAATAATAGATCTGCAGTCCCACACAATGAATTTGCAGAAACAGAAGGTACATTGACTACTTGCTATCACACACTGACAACTTGCACAGGTAATCAACTTTATAATCCCCAAGTTTGCATGCGCTGGTGCACCAGACTGCACGCTCATTTTATGAGTTGAATGGGAGTCAGAATTTGCCTGGCAGATTTTGTTTTTCGGGAAGTAAAGATGAAAATTTTAATCAGAACACTGTCTTTTGGTAGTTGTGTGCTCTAACGGAAGAAGTCATGAAAATGTCTTTATTTATTTTCCAGACTCCAAAATAATGCCACATTTTTCAATAGATTAATGTCCCCAGAAGCTGCTACTCATTCCATGCTTCAGGCTTCAGCAAAATACCTTTTTTTTTTCTTTCAGTGAAAATCCAGGCTGCAGAATTGCTTGGTAAACTTAACAGCCTTGCCTACTAGTCAAGGACCATTAGCCAGAGCATTGGTATGAGTTTGTCATAGGCACTGTAATAGGCAAGACTACACATTAACATTTAGTGCTGAACATCTTTTCAATCAGATAAAGTGCAGGCTGCTGTATTGTGCTGATATTTGTTCTCCATTTCCAACCAGTTCTTGAAAGTAGTGCAGTGAATTATTAACATCTGTTGACTTTCAATTTAGCTTGAGAAATTTCTCATGAGGCTTGTGCCTGCTTCCTTAATGCAGTGCTTGGATGGGCTTTACTTCTTGTGGTTACTACTGTCAAAGTCTTCAGCTGAGACTGATGCTGCTGACGACTTGATATCTGGCATAATGTGGCCACTCATGTGAGAGCTTTCTGTAAATATGCAATGTAGTCTCAGGCAGTAAATTAAAGATTAAGCTTTTGTGTTGGTTCCGTATGTCAGCAATTTGTCAGGAGAGAATTCCATAGTGATTTAGTATGCATGTGCCTTTGGAAATTATGAATTAGGCTTTAACTAGTGATGAATTATCCAAAAAGTACATGTGTAAGTGAATATGATTTTGGTGGTGACTCAGAACATGAACAAATGAGATCATGAAGATAAGTATCTCCTTGACAAATTAACAAGTTTGTGCTCCATTTTTCTCTAAAGTTCTGTTAAGCTATTAGCATGTCTAATAGCATTGGAAGACTTGTGCATTTTTTCACACAACCATTATTTTGCTTCAACTGTGAGGCCTTGCGTATAGTTGCAAGACTTGATTCCTTCCTTTATCTCTTCGGACATGTACTGTGTGGGTAGCAAGCAGAAAACTTCAGGAACATATAAAAACCATTAGTTCATCTCTATTTTAATTTCTTTCATTTTTCTTGGTATCTTTTTCCTAACTCTGTGCCATTATCTAGATTCTTTGTTCCTCTGCCTTTATTTTTTCCATGCCACTCCAAATAGAGGCTTACATGATGTTTTTGACTGGAGGATCTCCAGATGACTCTTGCTACTGAAAGCACACACCTTCCTGTGTATTGTAAATGGCATTATAAACCAGTTTGACTCAAGGGACATGTCTTAAAACAATCTTTGTTGGTCTTAAATTGGTCATTGTGATTCCTGGTGTTGGGAGAATGAGACATCATCTTTCTCAGGTGCAATTGGTTGTGTGTGCTTTGTCTGCAGAGAAGTGAGGACAATCCCACCTACCTGGTAAAGGTGATCCCCTTTCTGTCCTATTTTATTTGCTCTGGCTGTGGTATTTAATTGCTACTCAGTAATTCCTGATTTTGTTGGAATCTCTGCCAACATGCTTAACAAATTCCCTGACTTGACGACTACAAGAAGATGCATATGATCACAATATGTGAGCAAACCTTTTTCCATCACTAACTTATTTGTTCTTTTCCTCTGACATTTGTGGCAGCTGCCCTATGGTACAGAGCTGGGCTTTACAATCTGCTGCCTTTTTATGGTAATACCTGCTTTACAGACATGCATGAGAGGTTTTAGCTTGAGTAGCATTGTCTTACTTAGGCTGTGTTTCCACTGGACTAAGTCATTATTAATTCAATTATTCTTCAATGTGCCCCTCTGACATCTTTTGATGTCACTAGCTGATGTCCCACACTCCCAGACAAGCTTTATCAGCTCCAGTTTCCTTTGTTCCTTCTTCTTCAAATTGGTTAGCTGCATCACCTCCTCCATAGTAGATCTGCTTCAATTCTGCACTAATTTCTTGCAAATACATCTGCCCATGCTCTGTGCGTTGGGTAGTGTTTCACTGATCTCACTCTTAGTTTTCAATATATATTGTTAATCAACACTGCTTCTTTTTGCCAGTTAGCACTTTGTTCCATTGGACAGTCACATTTCTGGTTTTGAATTTTTGACTCCACTCTGCTTTTTTGTTTGTTTGTTTGATATTTTTTGTTTGTTTGCCTGATTGTTTGTCGTTGTTTGTTTTTGTTTTCTACTCTGTAGCTGCCTTAGTGTCATGCGAGATTTTTCCCATCCATAGCTACCATGTTTGTATTTTCCCCACAAGAAGCTCAGCTCACTACATCTGTCTGGCAAGCCCAGATAGACCCTTAAGTGAAAAGTAATGCCTTGGGTGATGATAATTTCTTCCAGCTCCATGACCAGACCTGACAATTCTGCAGGTCTGCAATTCTATGTATTTGCAGATCTGCAGTTCTCACTTTGCTGAATGAGCACGTTACAAGCCTGATGGATTTCTCTAACAGATTTAGTCAGAAGGCGAGATCAATTTTAGGTTTCCTTTTAACACACTGTAACAATCCACTAATAAATCCAACCTGATATGCTTCAGCATCCAATTTCCTTTCTCTTAAGGCACTTTCTCTAGGAAAGTGAGATTTGCCCTTTGGAAAGAGGCAGTCATGGCGTTACCAGAAGACAATATATATATGTTTATGAGAAGCCTCCCTGGGTATGTATAGGAGCTGCATTTAAGGTCAGGTCCTTGTCCTATGTCAGGTCCTTGTTCTAGGTCCTTGCCTAAGTAAGTTTGTGCCCAGCCTTGTGCCCTGCTGATCCTGACCTTGCCTTGCTGATATCTTCCTGGCTTGATCTTGGCTCTGCCTCATCGCTACAATTTTCCTTGGTTATCAAGGTTCTTGGATGGTGATGGCTGCTGTCATTGGACATGCTTTGTTCTCCCTGCTCGGACAACAATGGTGTGTGCCCATGTTGGTGAGGACAATGCCTCACCTGCCTTTCTGTCACCCTCAGCTCCTGGTGCACCTTCCTTTGAAGGACTCCCCCACTGCTCTTGTTCCTGGAATGGGGTGGACCACTTTTCTGTTTGGATATCAGTAGCCTTTAGAGGTAGATGCCATACGGCAGAATAATTTCACATGAGATACAGTCGTTTTTCCTGAGATAAGGCTCCTTATTATGGAAACAGTTCACACTTCCATATTGCAAAGTACTGTGAAGTAAAGAGTCTGTTTCATTATATACGTTTCCTATGCCATCTGTATAAATGATTTATGTTTTTGTCTACATTTTTCCCCAACAGTCTTGAAGAAGAATGAGATGGCAAATAATGCTGTGGGAGTTTGTAATTGTCTTTTTTATTCTTCTGGCACATATTTTAAAAATGGAGAATTTTGTCAGCATCTGTCCAAAGGACTGATACACATGAATACCTGGCCTTTCATCCACAGCTTGTTTATAGTACCAGTAAGAGACGGGAGAAAGAAAGCAGCACAGTGATACAGATTTTCACATGTTGCGATTTGATACTTTTACTGTGGCTGAATTGTGATTTTGTCTTCAATTTAGGTGTGCTAGAAACCTCTACAAATTCACCGAGGTAAGGCCACATAGAGTGGTAGTGGAATTTGATAGCGTGTAGAGGAATTTAATAACTTCTGATGGCAATTCTGAATGATTCTGAGTTTGATGAAAATCACCTCATCTCACAACACCAGAGCTTCTCTGTCTTTATTTACAAGGCAGCCAAATAAATACACTTCATTGCACACTTGGCTCTTACTAATTTTCAAGCAAAGTGATCTTGATCTTGTAAAATCTTTTTTATTTTTTTTCCACTTTGATAGAACTTTGTGAATGTGTAATCAAAATTAAAACTTGTCATGTAACTTCAGAAAGCATACAGAAAAGATATTGAAAAGACAATGCCATGTGATGGCATTCTACAGCAACACAGAGTCCTTTGCAATAGGGCATTGCTTTCTGCAGTGAAGTAATCCTGGGAACCCATGAAAAGGAGCAAGTTGTACAAACCACAGGAGAGAAATCAATACAACAATAGCCAGTGTGAAGAACCAACAGCATTTTTTTTCTGACTCAGCTATCTGAGCAAGGCCAACAATAATATTATTTGAAAGACAGGATGCTGTATGAACACTGCATGAAGAGATTGGATTTTCCACCTAATGAAACCAAATTGTGCCGTTGCTGCCTGCAGCTGAATTTCTGCAAAGACACATGAAAAAGACATGCTGGTAGGGGAATGCAGAACTAAGCCCTGAGCATTTTAGAAGACAATGGGCTTTGGATCAGATCCTTAAAAATGGTAACCATGGAGTATGAACAACTTCTTTAACATGCTGGGAACAGTGGTGTGAAACAGGTCTTGATCTTATCTTTGGTTCTTCCCCAAGCCCAGTGACTAGTTTTAAGAGTTCGACTGCAGAGCTCTGCACAGATGCAGTGTAATTATTTCATTTGTGAATCATTTAGTCTCATCGTTCAGACTAATTGTCTTTCTAGCTATTTATAGGTCACAACTGCCAACTGGAAAACCAGCAAACATGGGAACAGTAGGGAAATAAGAGATTTTCTGAGTGCCCGCAGGCTGCAACTGAATGTTTAAACTGATCTTGAGACAGAGGTTGTTATTCCTCTGAAGCAGAGTTTGCTGCCAAACACAAGATTGTGTTAACAACACAATAATCCCCACCCCAAAATACAGTTGCCAGGGAGGATTTTTTTAAGTTACTGCTCTTTTGCTACTATAGATTTCTTTACATTTTTCATGTGAGTCTTCATTTAAGGAGAACCTTTACTGGTCTGAAAAGAATCATACAGAGGAGCAGTAATGAAAGAATTTTCCTCCATCAGTGTACTTGATGAAAAATACACACAAAGATGTTTTTTCCTTTCACCTTTTTCAAGAGTACTCATTGTGTTCAGCAGGAAGGTAATGGGATTTATACAAAAGTACTAAATCAAAATGCTTCGCATGCTGCATCTTCCTAAAGAAATGGGAAGAGAAGTCTTCTGCTCTTAGCTGTGGGAATGTAATTTCAGGACCAGGGCCTGAAAATTACAGGTTTTATTTATAATAATCCGGAATATTGATTTTGAACATTATCTTTTTTTGTTTTCTGAAGCATGATGGTGCTGCACTGCTGGTCTGTGTGTCAATCTTCCTTGGTGGGTTTTAGAATCTCTGCCATATGCACTAAATGAGCATCAGACTTCATTGTTTTCAACCTTTGCTTCCACAACCAGGAGAGGCAATTATTGACATTATTTCTATTGTTCTTTTGTGTCATGAACAACTAGTAAAGGGATCAGATTCAGTCCCTTTTCTTTGTTTGACTTTACATTCCTTTCATTGCTGTGTGACAAGGCAAGAAATAACCAACTCTGCATGGACTTGCAGTCAATAGATCAGTCTAAAAGTGTTTTAAGATCTGCTAGAAATTTCTTTCTCTTACTGGAACAAGTGGTTAGCACTAGGGTTTAGATCCTTATTTGTTTGCCAAATCGTAGAATAACAGAATCATAGAATCAGTTTGGTTGGAAAAGAACTTCAAGATCATAAAGTCCAACCATTAACCCACACTGTCAACTCCAGCTCTAAACCATGTCCCTAAGAACCTCATCTACACATGATGAGGTGGAGAAGACTGAGACTGACTCTGGGACAAGGATTTCTGTGAAACATTCATATACAGTAGGTCCCAGAGAGGAGATAAATCTGCAGAAATTCACTTTTTTTTGAGGTAATGCTATACTTAAAGCGGAAATAACATTTCAGTCATCTGATGAATGGACATCCGTCCTCTGCTTCTTCCAAAGCATTTGTCATAGTAGTAGGCAGGACTTATTTATTACCACTCAATGTGGGCAGCTTCAGGTCTCTGGTGACATCACCAAAATTTCTCTTTTTACCTTGAGACAGTGCCACTAGACTGATGAGTCAAACCAGCAGAGAGGTGAACCATATTCATCTGAAATCCTGTGAAAGGCAAAATCTTGAACTCAGCCCTATAACATGGCCCTTCTCACTGTTGTTGTTCACGCTTCTGCCTCTGCAAGGTGCCTGTTGATGTTGGGCTGAATCAGTCAATGGCTTTCTAGGCACTGATCAATGACTCCCTGCCTGACTACCTGGTGGAGGAAAGTCAATTACTTTGTTAATTGAAAATTCCATGTTGTGTTACAACACCTACTATGTCCCTTTTTCACTTAGAAGCTGTCTGGAGGTTGTCACAACCCTTGAGCTCACTGTCCTGAATATGGGACATGTAGGGTGGAATCTGTTTGTCCTGAATTTAGGAACTTAAAAGGTAAATGTGAAATTTTGAGCTCACTTTAGAGTCAGAGAAGCAAATATATATATATATATGTATATATATATATATATATATATATATATATAAGTAGAGGGTAATTTCTCTTGTTCTAATGCAGGTAATTTTGGAGAAATCAAAAAGTCATCTCTAGAGGTAACTGTTTTTTCCAATGCCTAAAAAGTAGGTCTGTAGTGAACAATTTAATAATTATTAATAAATCAGCTATGGTGTTATTTTTCCTTGCTGATCGTGTCTGAATCCTTCAGGAAAGGCACATGGAACAAGATCAGCCTGTGGATGAACAGCTTTTTGCTTAAACCCTACTTGGCAGGCAATGGAGATGCACATTCCTTTTGTTCATCCCCTTTTCTCAGACCGAAGACAACCGTAGTTTTATCTGCTTTGCATGTGACACAAATAAGCAGATGAAGAGGCTCTCTCAATAAATGAAGCTTCTGAGTGAAAAGATTGCCCATCCAATATCTGACTAAACACTGCCATGCTCTTAAAGCTAGGAACCGTGCCCCACAAAGGATTTTCAAACAAAACCAGGGAAATGTATGACATCAAACTTGAGAATACAGCTATCCATAATGATGTTTTTGAGCTGGTAGAATGTCGGGTTTATTTTTCAAATGTACTGAGAACACTGCCACTTTTCACATCTTCGCAAGGCTGGGTACCATCCGTGATATTTTGAACCACATTCCAGCTTTCCACCATGTGTCTGCTAAAAGCCTTCTCCAGGTGTCTGTACCAGTGTTTATTGCTGAAGATACAGATTATTCATTGCTTCCATGGGACTACATCAAGACTGGGATGCACCTGACTTGATGCAGATGTCCCTCTCTCAGATATCTACACAGTGGGTTCCTTAACACTCAGTAAAGAACTGATCAGACTCATCAGGGATTTCTAGGGTGCAGTTTTTCTCATTTTAGTGCAGAATTAGAAAACTGATCAACAAAATCACTGTCTAAATGTTTCACTATAAACTCACTAGCTGCCCAGTTAACTGCTCAATGTGCTGTGAAAGAAGACCTAGCAGCATGCATGTTTATTGCGGAGGAGCTGGGATAAATGGACAAATACCTGTGTCCCTCAGCTAGACAGCAAGCCAAAGACTGATTATGACCCAGCAGAAGGAAGGTAAGGTAGGTTCGGGATTAATTAAGCTTGAGGACAAGGTTTTATGTATGAAAATTTGGAAAAATTACAATTTATCTCCTAATTTGAGTAATCAGTCAAGCCATTCTGTGGTTGATGTTGTTCGCTGCTATGTTTGCTCTTTAACATAATGACTCTTACAAGTTAACAGTCTTCCTGTTGACTTTCCAAAATTTGATTCTTACAAACATAACTGTCAAGGGTTCCTGTGGTATTTTCTCACTTGTATCTTATCCCTTCCCTTGCTTTATCTCTGCCTCCAGGGATGCTGAGAAACTGCAAGGAAAGAAACAAACAAACTAAACAATTGGGAGTGACCTGTACTGACAAAAGCTTTTTGAGGAATTAGATGACAGAGTAGATTCTGGTCTCTGCGGGACATGCGGGAAGTCTTAAAAACAGAAAATAGGGATGGAGAACCTCAGAATTACTGTCAGTTACTCATATGTGCTCATGCCTCAGTTTCCCAGTGCAACTGAATAGTCACTCAGAGATTTATGACCAGAAGAACAAACAAACAAAACAAAACACCATAAAAACAAACAAAACAAACACCAACAAACAAACAACAGGGAAATAGACTGTACTTGAATATCAGTGTCCTCCAGCTAGTCATCTTCAGCAATCATATTTAGGTTGCCAGTTGAGCCAGGGGCTTAAGCCTCCAGAGGTTCTGCTGACCTGCCAAATTCAGCACTGGTGAGGCTGCACCTCAAATCCTGGGTTCAGTTTTGGGCCCATCACTACAAGAAAGACATTGAGGTGCTGGAGCATGTCCAAAAAATGTCATGGAAAAGGAGAAATTTCTGTCTCGTACTCATACCTCCCACCTTAACTGGTGAAAGTCCAGACTGTTCTGCCCTCAAGGTCCTCTCTCAGTCCTTGCAATGATGCCACGTTGCTGATGTTGGTCATGGAGCTGGGCCAGGGATCTTTCCATAGGGGTGCCAAATGTGTGAACTTGAACTTGGACTTCTTATATTTGTAGCTGAACCCTTCCTCAGTGTAATTCTTCCATATTTCAGGGGGAAGTTTGAATGGTCATAAGCTCCTCTGAGTCTGTGAGACCTATGTAGATCTGTTCAAATGGGATTATCTTACTCAGCTTTAGACACCTGTATTTACATTTCTGCTTTAGCTACCCTCCAATAGTCTTGGCCCATACAGAGAAATAGACATCTACAGTTGTTCAGTCATATAAAATGATTTAGTTAGATAGCAAAGTATGAAGTGGGTTACCTTTTGTAGGTACTTTGTTTTGGTTTTGTTTTTACCAGTAAGTGTACAAGGATTCTGGGTAACTAAGGATAACATCCAGTTTTGACCTTTTCACACAGTTCTGCTTTACAACTCATTAAACACCAGTTTAATTCGAGCCACTGAATTGGTTTTTAGCACAAACATTAAACACAAAGAAATCAATTTATTTGAGGTAGTTAATGACCTATGCCTTTCAAAGGAAACAATGCATAAGGAAGCTGGAGGCTTGGGTTTCTACTGTATTTAGAGAACAAAATTAAAGTAGTACATATTTACATATAGTCACTCTTCTCGCACATATGTTCATATGACCAGGTAAGAATAACTTACTTGACAAGACTGTGTTGCTGCTTACTGTCACATCAGTGTGACTTTAAAAGCACATTATTGGCATGCTCACTAATGACTTGTTTTATCATAGATTCTTGTATGGTTATCAATAGCACAAATCTTTTTCATGCACTTTCACAGGTCTCGTGTGACATGGCTTTTAATGCATATTTGGCCACTATTTGAAGTGCTCACTAAGGCTGGCGCACTCCAAAATGTTGTTATTATTAGAGATTTTCTTCTCCATTAAAGAGCCCAAAAATGATCATGGATGTGACCCTAAGGCCCATTTCCTGCACTATGGAATTTAACTGAATTGCTCTAGAAATTGAATTCATCTTGTTGTAGATACCCAAAAATTGCTCATCTATTTCTTAACTGGTCCATCATTTACAGGCATCAGAGAAAAACAGGAATCCTCCCGATGGTTGGTCAGCTCACTTCAGAGCTGGCATCTAGGACAGGTTGGATGAGCTGCTCTCTCAAAATACTTGTTTCACTCCTCTGACTCCTAACAGCATGGGGCTTGTAGAGCCTGTCACAGATACATAAATATCTAGTTCAGGAGAGTGGTATAGTTTTCTAAACTCTATTCTCCATGTATAATGGCCAGTTCACAGACAGACATATATATGTATAAAAACAAATAAAAAAAAAACATGTAAGAGTCCTAATTTGCAGCTGAATCCCACTGCTGAAATTTCAGATGAATCCTACCTTAAAAATGCCAGCTTCTCTCCTGTTTCTGTAACCTACAGTGCTAAATGCAAACACATGCATATTACAAAAGGTGCAACCTCCTCAATTTGTTCAGGACAGATTAACCAGATGGGGTGCACCTACCTAAACATAAGTAACCTGACCACTTGAAATACCTTGGGATATACAAGCTATTTGCCTGTTGCTGGTATATACGATGCAGGATTTAGGGCAGTGTCAGCCACATGTCAGGCAGGTACAGTGCACAGCACCTCAACTGGCAGCTAAACTTATGTCTGACTCTCCCATTCCTCGATTCCAACTCATAAAACTGAGAGCAAGCCCAGGAGGATGTTGTCTTCTCTTGGGTGGTTAGAGCAATTAGACTTTCCATGCAGTCACAGCAGAATATAAGGCAAAGATGCCAGCGCTAGATGAAAATATATATAAATATTACTAAATATTTTTAAATCACTGTTGATTTCTTATTTATGCTTTGGCCACAGATGTTCTTGTATAGCCAGCTAAGACTAGACTGATGATCAGTCTACTGGCAAAAGGGCTATGGAGTGAGCATTACTGCTTCTCGAACAATTTTGATGTATTCATTAATGGTTTTATAGGGATCTTGGGAATTTTTATTCCTTTTCAACTGTTAAAGGAGCTCTTAAGCAAGGCAGGAAAGGTTGTTTCCTTTACAATGTTTATGGCAGTTCTTTTTCATATGAAACTGTTAAGTAAGGTTTAAATACTCATTGTAAAGTGTGGCAAAGGAAGAAGGTTTATTGTTAACGTTTACATTAGTTTTGCTAGGAGACAGTTTCAAATATGAAAACTTTTATTATATTATTATATGTTATTATGCTACAGTTTCAGACAGAATTATCATCACTGCAAAACATCACTTTTCCTTGACCCTCCAAGAACTGGGTAGTAGGTAGTGGCATTTTAAGTTATTCAACACATCCATCCAGTAACCATACAGATGGCTTAAGTAAGATCAACAGAAATGGTTTCTGAACATCACATTTTCCCCACAAATAGTAAGCAGGAAAGTTCCTTAGCACAGAAGACCACGTTGTCCCTCAGCAGTAGCCACCTCATTCTAGAGTTTCCTAAAGGAAACTGTAGCCCAGAAGAGAGAAGACTTTGGAGGGAAATACTGCGGTCTACAGTTACTGACTGGAGGCTACAGAGAAGATGGACCCAGGCAAAATGAAAAAATTCTTCCAGATTTAGAAGAAAAGATGGAAGCTCCAAAGATGGCTTTTTTCGTCTCTTGCTCTGTGGATTTGTCCATGCCTTGATCTCTGACCCAGTGGGTTTTGGCTCTAATAACAGAACATTGCAGGAACAGGAGTTGGACTCAATGATCCTTGTGTGTCCCTTTCAACTCAGCACTTTCTAGGATTCTATAAAATGCATTATTTTTTTCTAGAATTTCTTACTATGTGTGTGAAAGCTGGTCTTACTGCGTGCAACAGAGAGAAGATTGATGGACAACTGGTGACAAAACCCAACATATCTTCAGGGCATGCTAACGTATCAAGTGTTTCTGCCCCTACTCTATTCTGATTTTTCATCCCTTAGCTGAATTTCTCTGCCTTACAGTAGCAGCTGCAGTAGGAATTTCTTTTTGTATTATCATTGTTACAATGAAGCAAAAGAAGTAAATAAACACATCATACCAAGACTAAGATACTATGCTGAAAAAACAGATTGAATCACTTCTTCACTTTGGACATCACAAAGAACAGTTGGGGATCTGGAAACAAAACTAAAAGGCTTTTTTTTGGAGAAAGAAACGAAAGTTAACACAAAGGATCTGCTTACATAGTAATCATGGCATAGACCATATTTCAAATATCGGTCTCAATGGCTTGGTGCTCTGATTGCTTGTGTGTTAACAGAGCATGGGCATACAAGGAGATTTAGGCTTTATTTACCTTGGAAACCTAAGTCAGCCTGCTTGTGCTGTTCATACAGAAACTTGATTTTCATTCCATTCGCTCTGTGGGTATCCTCTGCGTGCTATTTTAACACCACAAATGCCTTGTTAGTATTAAAGCAGGTGAATGCAATCCGTCTCCACGCAAGAAAATATAATAGCAGAACAGGCAATGCAAGAAAATAGCAGCATGGGGAAGAGCAAATAAGCCTGGGCACACTGACCCCAGCTTACTCATTCCATGCTACTCCAAGAGTATTTCTTTCTTTCTTCTCAATTCAACATAGGGACAAAAAAAACAACAAAAGCAAACAACAACAAACAACAACAACAACAAAAAACAAACACACCCTCCCCCCCCAACACACACACAAAAAAAAGAAACAAGAAGAAAAAAGAAAGAAGAAAAAAAGGAAAAAAAAAAAGATACTGCTCCAGGAATATAGAAGTCAAGTTGTTCCCTCCTTCTGCTTCTTCCCTTGTACACGACTTGGAAGGAAAAAGGAGCTGGAATGTTGCCAAGTGTCACTGCACAGAGGTGTCCTTAGCTGGCACAGAGCATGCATAATGTTTCCTACAACACATTTTTTTCTGATGGGATTCATCTTCCCTAACCTTCGCCATCTCATAATTAGGCATCTAATCTAAGCCATTCATTAAGTTCTCTCTGGAGTCAATGCAAAGAGAGAGGTTGGATGAATCGCCCTCTGGGGGTACTTGTCTTTGTGTGTTGACAACACAGTCAGCCTAAAAGACTGGCTTAGAACAGACAGCTAACTTTTTGGCAGCTAAAATTAAATTAGATGAATCCTGGGATCAGCTGCATGACTGTGACTGGCAGACTGACTCAGAGTAAGTCACGGCTTGCCGTGGTACTTTAAATGCTCAACACGAGCCAGTATATTTCTGGCCCTGGGATCACTGTGTTCATCTTCAGCACTGCAAAGTCTGGGTTAACATATTTTCTCTGTATGTAACTGTTGGGGCAGCTCAGCAGGTCCACAAGTGCATTGGGAAATGATGCAAGAAGTATGATCATATGAACATGGTATAAATGCATTGAACACTGGCTGAATTGCTGACATCAAAGGATTGTGATCAGCAGCAGGAAAAGTTCAGCAGAAGGCTAAGTCAATAATGCTGTACCACAGGTGCTGATATTGGGACCAATATCATGTAGTATTTTTATTAATTACATAGATGACGAGACAGAGTCCACCCTCTGCAAGTCTGAAGACAGTAAAGATTCTGGAGGAGTGGTGGACCAGATAGTTGTTCTTTCATTCAGAAGGACCCTGTTGGTTTGGGAAAATGGGCAGAGAGGAATCTCCTGAACATCAACAAAGGGCAATGCTAATCCTGCACCTGAGAAGAAGTAGCCCAGTGCAGTACCCTGTTTTCTTGAAAATAAGACCTAGCATGATTATTCAGGATTTTTGAGGATGCTTGAAATATAAGCCCTACTCCAAAAATAAGCCCTAGTTGCAGTTAATAAAAAAAGTCAATTTAAGTAGTGTCCAGGCGGCTATACATGTAAAAAAGTAAGCATCTTTTGGAGCAAAAATTAAGACCCTGTCTTATTTTTGGGGAAACAGGATAGTATAGGCTGGGGACTGAAAGGCTGGAAAGCAGCTTTGCAGAGAAGACCTGAAGGGTCCTAGTGGACACTAAGTTGACCATGAAACAGCTGTGTTGGGCTGCATTATGAGTATCACCAGTAGCAGGCTGAGGGAGGTGATCCTTCCCCTCTACTCAGCCCCAGTGAGATGTGTCTGGAGGGATGTGTCTAGTGCTGGACTACCCAGTGCAAGAGAGGCATGGGCATAGTAGAGTGAGTCCACAGCAGTTCCACAAAGATGATTAAGGCATCTGTCTCACAAGGTGAGGCTGAGAGAGCTGGGACAGTTCAGCACGAGGAAAATAAGGTTTGGGGGAGATCTTATCAATGTGTATAAATACTTGACTTGGGGGCTGGCGGGCAAATAAAACATCCAGGGTACTCAGAAGGCACCAAGTGAAAGGACAAGAGGTAGTGGGTGCAATCTGAAGTAAAGGAGTAAATTTTAACTTTTTGTTTGGTTGGTTTTGGTAACAGATTTACTCTCATAGTGTTCAAGCACTGGACAGGTTGCCCAGAGAGGTTTTATAGTCTCCATCCTCGGAGACATTAAAAATCCAACTGGACACAATTTTGGGCAAACTGCTGTAGTTGTCCTTTCTCTGAGCAGAGGAGTTGAACTGGATGTTCTTCAGAAGTCCCCGACAACTTCAGCTGTTCTATGTCATTCTCTGGATTGCCAGTCTGGTTGCTACGTTAAGAATCAGCTGAATCTGATATATTTCACGCTTCATAAAAACAAAATGGTTTTAATGCCATTTTTATAGACTGTAGACAAAAAGTCATGTCTGTTGTTTTTCTTTGAGATACTTTCTGATCACTTCTAATTGTTCGAAACCAGTGCAGACCTGGAGCATGAAATCCTGATGCATATGTCAATAAAACTCATGAATCGCATCTATAACATAATGCAAAAGAGATCACAGGTATTTTTTAGAAATTAGAGATATTTTGTCAGGAAATGAGCGAACAAAAATACCCCAATTCATGCTGGCAGGTCTTTGTGCATATTTAAATGTTTTTGCTTTCAGATCTAGAGTTTATGATCTAGAAATTCCTTTCTGAACTCAGTCATGCTTTTAGAATACAATTCAAAAAATACTAAGCCTCTCCAAAATTAAAATGTTCACCTCAGATACTCAGATATTTGCAGATGGCACTTTTAAGTGTGGCTTCCTTAAATATTTGCAGTCAGTAGGTGGTCAGTTAGGCCTACAGGTCCTCCAGCCAATACTGGACATTGAAAAGAGTTGTTGACATTAATTGTTTACTTTTTCCCCAGATCCTTTGGTACTACAGTGTGGGTTCAGTAACCAAATAGTTACACTGAATCACTTCAAGAGAAATATTTCTCTTTCTTTTGTGTGAAGAGTATACCACAAGTTAGTAGGAGTGTAAGTGTCTACAGCTGACTTAATTCAGTGATTCATTTAAGTTTCTAAAATCTGGCTTTAGGGAGCTCTCTCCAGTACATTTGAGGTTAAGACTCAGAAATATTTCTTTTTCTTGTTCGGTGTTTAAGCATTCACTTAAACTCATTAAAGTCTGTAAAAATGAATATATAAAACTTGTTAATGGTGAATGATTTTTTTCTAAGGATAGCTGTGTCTCTCATGTTTGAATTCCTGTTTTTATACTGTAAGAATAGTTTTAATTACATATTGCTACATGTATAATTTTCAGGTAATTATACAGCAAGTAGATAAAGCTCTTATATGCTTATCATACCTGAAGATCTTATTTAACAATTACTTAATATTCACCTAATGTAAAACTGTCTTATTGAAGCTATGCTGAACAGCAAAGACTTTTTTTTTTCCTTTTAAACTTTCACAACTTTGTAAGGGAAGAATAGAATTGTCAGACATGTACGAAGAAACCAGTCTTTAGCTATTATAATTTAGCTTGCGTTTTCTTAAGAAAATGTATGTGACATGTATTTATTAATGCTGAGGCTAACTACAGTGATCTCAGTATCTCTCCTTACCTAGTTACACAGTGTGCATGGTGTGTGAGCTTCCAGCCATAGGATGGGAACACATCCACCACCATTCAGAGACACAGAAGTGACCAAATGTGACCTTTGAATCATTCAAAAGTTCCCCTCTGGAGGGATTTTCCACTGATATGAGGAGCACAGACAGCAACCGAGAATTTTCCTTGTAACCACCTGAAGAGGACAAATTGTCTCAAATGTGATTGGCATTTGGTAAGACAAACTCCAAGTATAGGAGGTAGTGTAGGGGATCAGTCAAAAATAAAGCTGACCACCATTTCTCCTCTGCTCATCCAGATCAATACCTGATGTCTTTGTACCTTCAAATCATCCTGCAGGCTGTGCCTGAACAGATGCCATTAAGTTTCCATGGAACTGGAGGGATAGGTGGTAAAGCAGCCAAACAATATCTAATAAATGTCCAGTCATTTATGCCTGGATGATTAGTGCCTACTATGAAAGGTAAGAGATACCGAAGACCATAAGTGTCTTTGAGGCATCACACACTCAAGTGATAACCAGAATTCATCCTCTGCATTGAGGGCTTTATGCCAGATGATCTACAGGCAAACAAAAGAGCACTGGGGTTAGTAGGGTGCTCATATCTCCTATCTTGCCCTCCTGTTTTAGGTTTCCTGGCAGTTGCCAGCGTGTTCTATTTTAACAAGTACATTTGCATTTGTTTTGAAATCTAATACTGTCCTCTAAATCAGGATTACACACGTGTGTCTGTTGCATATGTGTTAAACCATAGTCTATCTCTTTATTACCTAAGAACCTGTATAGTATTTAGACAACTATATATATGTGGGCAAGGCCTTTGATCTGAGTGTTTCTGAATTTCATCAATGTCTATTAAGCACCCTGAAATATCTGTGAAACAGGCAGATGTATTATTGTTTTTAAGTCAGATACATATGCCAGGAAGTTCAAGTAAATACACCTTAAAAAAGAAAACAACAAAAAAACCACAAACAAAAAACTCCAACAAATGTAGTCATTAGCACAAATAGTATGTAGACTTTGCACCATAGTTGTGTTTTGAGTCTATCCAATCCCATATGTGATTAACTATCCTTATCTATTTTTAGGGTTTATTTGCTTTTGCTACAAGTTAGGTAGTTGGATGAGTCTTTGAACCAGATAATAGGTATGAGTAAGATCTATGAGCATTAAGACCTGTTTTCTTATTAGACTGCAGTCTGTGGTTCTGCTGTATGTTTTACATATAGCTAACCTACTAAACCACAATTCCCTGACAGATGTTAAAGAGGAACAACTTAATCAACACATTCATTCGATGTTTATTTTTCAAAGAAGAATTTAGATTCTGGTGAGGTATGACCATACTTTTAAACCTTGAATAAGTAGCCGTGAATCAGTACAAACCAGAGCTGTCCTGTTTCTTTCCTGCAGGCACAGGACTTGTTGACTGAGTTGTTTGTGCAGGCTAAGCTTCCAAAATCATGTTTTCTAGAAACAAAGAGAGTAGTCCAAGCATTCAGAGCAGGAAACACAAGCTAATTTATAATAGGATTAACTTTGCTCCACCACCCTCCCCGTGGCTTTGCTGGGTTTTCTGTGGTAAGATCTCTACTACAGCTGCTCTGTTTGATTGCAATTCTGTCCATGTCGCCTCTCTGCTGCAAGGCAGGGACTGTTTTTGTGTTTGTTTGGGTTGTTTTGTTTACCCCAGCCACCATACATAGCCACTTCCACAACAGATGAATGTCTCTTAGTGATGCTGTAGAAAACAGGCGATATTCACAGGGGTTTCTTTGGGAGGCACAAGTATTGCCCTTCTTATTCATTGTGCTTGTTACTGAAATAATGAAGTGAATCTATTAAAAAAAAATAATAAAATCCAGCCTTGGGATCTATAGTGTCTGTTACGCTTGGATCTGCCCACTTGGCTCTACCTACATGTACAACAGATGGAGCGGGATTCAGCCAAAGACTAAAACAACTAAATTTAACTAAACATTCAGGTATTCACATAGGAGGTGTTTGTTTCAGTTCCCTGTGTGCTGAGCAGAGATCTGATTTAGTTGCCCACCCCTCTGTGTCTGTTTGCAATACCATGAGTTACCTTTCTTGACCTGCACTTTAGTTTCAAGAGGACACAGATCCTCCGTATGGTGATATATCTACCAGCTCTATGTGGATATCTCCCCTGTCCTAGTATCAAAAGCTGTTGCTTGAAAGTAAGTATGAGTAAGTAAATCTACACCTTGATTAGGAGAGTCTAGGGGGTGGTTCAGCTGACCAAATGCCACTGGCTGCTTGAGGGTTGTTTTTCCTCTTTAGCATCTGTCATTCTTTTGGTTGTGACTGAAGGAGATTCACTTTCTGAAAAACATGATAGGTGTCTGCAACCCGTCAAGTCCATGATAAATGCTTTTTAACCTTTGAACATCTGGTGCTGAAAGCTTTTTCTTTTTTGGCTTTGCTTTTTCTGCGGTTCTGAAAAACAACTGCACAAGAAAAATTGGAATCCCACTGTATTTCACAGAGCATTTACTGCCAGCAGAATGTCACCACAGGCGAAAATAAAAAATGCCATTTTTGAATAAAAAATAATGTTTGGTAAAATTTTGAAGCACTGGCAAATAATGACACGGTACATTCTTACTTCAGACCTTTGTCCAGTTTGTCTATTAGAATATAAAAAAAAAAAAGACAAGGGATATTTATTGTTACTTTGTTACTAACCAGAGAGCTACATTTTCAGGTCACCAAACTTAAATCGCTATGAAAACTCTTCTATGTTATATTCCATTACATTATATGATATAATATCAATTATAGATTGGATTTGATATATGATATGATATGACATGACATGACATGACATGACATGACATGACATGACATTATGTATATTGCATTCTATTCTATTCTATTCTATTCTATTCTATTCTATTCTATTCTATTCTATTCTATTCTATTCTATTGATATGTGATATTTAAAGATTCCATAAAGCAGTTATCAGTCCCTTGCATATACCCTTAACTCTTAGCAATAATGTTTCTCTGTAATGGCATCAGGAGAGGGGAAAATGTATAAGTGAAGACTTTGTCAGAGTTTTTGACCACCACGTTAGTCATATCTCATCCTAAGTCCACAACAGCTGTGTTTAATGGCTTATTTGAGGCACTGTAATGATATTTGCTCTGGTCAGATGGAAGTTCTGCCTAACTCAGCATCGTGCCTGACAAAGTTTAAAAGAAGCAGGGCAAATATAACCTTGTCTTAGTCTTGGTCTCTTCCTTTGGCTTCTGACAGTCAGATGTTTAGAGACGTTGGTGTGTCCTTTTATTGAAGGAAAGCAATTATGTATTGTTTGAATTCTGCAGTTCAGAGGCCAAGTGACCCTCCCATGTGTATACTCTGAAAATGCATTTTCAGAGAAGACAATATAGTTTCCCTATGGCTGTGTCCTTAAACTATCCCTGCAAAATAAGTTAACAACTAAGCCTGTCAGTAGTTGGTTATCATAGAAACAGTTATTTTCATTATACATGTATTGGCATTATCACTGTGATTCAACAGACACTTTGTTCTTTCAGAATTTCTAATTAAAGTGTAGTGTGAATTAATCTTTAGTAACATTTCCATATTATTTTTTTCCGATACTGGTTCTAGAAATGATAATCAAACTTATAGCACTGAAAGACTTAAAACACAGCATGGGATCATCTCCTGGAGATACATTCTCCCAACTCTGAGTCATAACACTGGGGTAGAATTATTATAACCTTGTATAAAAGCTAAACATTCTAGTATGATAGGCTCATCTTACAGTTAAATAATCACCAACAGAGAATAATTCAGGTCATGCTAACCTAAGAATCTAAGATAGACACCACTAGACTTTTAGATATCTTGAATAATTCTTTTTATCAATTAAAGGGGTGACAAGAATGATCAGCTCCAAATTAGATACCTAACTTTTGGGTGTCTGTGTTGCTAGATCCCACCTTTGGTAACTTGGCAACACGTAATTAAAAGGGCACTTTGACCACCTAAGGTGGCTAATCAAGGAGTCACCTGAGTGTACGATTGGACATTATAAAAGGAAAAGTTTCTTGTCAGTCACTCTACAGCAGAAAAGGGCATTGAAAGAGTTTATTTTTTTAAGGCAAGCAGAAAAAAAATACTTGAAGTAGGGAGAGAAGGGAGAGAATAAGAAGAAGGCTGGTTCAGAGGAGTAAACAGATTGAAAATTTCTTGAAGAACTGTCCATATTGGTGAGGAATCTAAGGCGGGAAAATGCCGGTTTCTGGAAAAACTACTTTATCTATTATGCTACTTAATTGCAAGTAATTCATCTTGGAATGAAGTGTGAAGCCCTCTGAGTGCACATCCTTTCTGTATCTCCCACTGAATTTTTGGGGATGGAGCTCAGAGAGAAGGTGGAACTTCATAGGCTTGTGGCGGAGAGATTTGAGAGAGAGGAGCCCTTGTTCTGTGGAGAAAGAAGGGTGCATCATTGCTGTCCTCCAGCCTGACTAGACCCAAGGAATGTGGGGGACAAAAAAAAAAGAATCCTGGTCATCAGGAACTAGGGTAATAGTTGGTACCTGATTTAGGGAAGTTCTGTTAGGGTTATGTCCCCTATTTCCCCTATTTGGGCAACTTCAGAACATCGTGATGTATTGTCTTCCTGTCAACCCATTTAACTTTCATTGGTGACAGTACGTTTGTAAAATTACACTTGTTATTTTGAAAAAAGAGAGCTTGTGAAACTCACTCTCTCCAGCCCAGTGAGGAAGAGTTTCTTCCTTAATATTTTCTAACCACAACTGATGGAAACTCCAATTTTCCTTACAAACTGGTGATCATAGCAGCTGCCTGACCAAACTTTCATTTGTAAAGTTGAAAAGTAGCAGATGCTGCTAGGAGATGCTGCCATGAAGCATGGCTTCCAACACTTCTTAGAGCTGGTTCTTTAAAGAGTCAGGACAGAGATAGCAACATGCTAGCCACCAACATCTTATCTACTGATACCACAACCACTTGCACAAATATGTCTTCTGACCATCTATTTGGGGATACATGGTGTTCCTTTTTGAGGATCATGGTCTCAGACATAGACTGTGCCTCCTCCAGTCTTCAGCAGAAATGATCCCTGATGCACTTGAAAAGCACATATTTGAACATTTCTAAGCTTCCCAACCTGAGATGGATGCAGATTCCTGAAATTTGTTGAAATGGTCACTACACCAAGTAGGACCACGGTGGAGACAGATAATCTTTTTGTACAGCAGAGAGGCTGCTTTTGTGAAGTATATTCTTTGCTGTGTTTCTAGGGCAACATATCTGATTCTGAGGCAAGACATGAAGCACACACCTCCTCCTGTTCCACAAAATTTTCCATTTAAAAAGGTTTTCTCTTTTGGGCCCTAAGGGATATCTCAGAATTGTCTAAAATAAGTTATATGTAAAAAAAAAAAAAAAAAAAAAAAAAAAATAAAATAAAAATGGTGGCTTTTTTTAACTGTTTCTTTCTCAGTGTTTTTGTCCATAGAACTTAGCAAACTGTCTGGATTCAGCCCACCGACAGTGCCAGAGCAGCACCTGACAAAAGCTGATGATCAGACCCGACATATCATAGTGCTGGTTGGTTTGAAAATGTGACAATGAACATCAAAGCAAACACCATGCTCTTTCATACAGCCATAATAGTTCTCTGGGGTAACCTAGATAACCTGTTTTCTGAAATTGCCATGTTCAGTTGGCCACTTTTTCAAGTGTTGCTTCAAGGTATTCTCCTTGAGCTCAGTCTTGCATGATGTAGTTTTGTACTCACATGAATAACCAAATTAATTTTAAATGCTCTTTTAGTCCTAATGGCTGGTGTTGTGGTTTTTTACAACATGGTTTGCTGTAAAATAATTAACATGTCGACTTAAAAACTACAGCAGAGAGCGTATTTTCTCCTGATTAGGGAATGGTGCTTTGAAATAAAGTTGCCCAGCTACGCCTAGAGCACTGACCTGAGACTTGAAAGATTGACTTCTGGCTTTATTCCTAGATTATTTTGAATAAGTCTCTTTTCTTTCCTGTTTGTAAAATCGGGGGGATAGTATAGGCACCTTCATCTGCAGATCTCAAGGCCTTTTGCACATACAATTCTTTCTATTTTATTCCAGTGCTATTTATGAGACTAGTGAACATAATGTCTCAAGGGAAACCAATTTATTTCGATTTTCAGGCAAGAAAACACAACCAACCCTCCACAGAATCAGACCCTTCAAATTATCTAGCTGTTGAAGACTGATGTGCTGAATCTCATCTGCTTCAGAGGGATTTTCATGAGTTTTATTATTCAGAAACTACTTAAACAGAACCCTGAGATGAGAGAACTTATAGACAAGTAACATTTTTATTTTTCTATTTCTCTGTTCCTTTGGCTGGTCAAGTGGACATTTGAACTAATTTCGAAGAACTAAGAGATGCAGGGAGTGCCATTAAAATCTTGATATTTGCTGTTCCCAGTAATTACATTTAGCAGAGTATTCACAGCGGTCATGCTTCTAAACACAGTAAATGCAGTGGGTCAGGTAAATGTTATGATCCAGTAAATACTGAGGGTTTCATGGTACCTATGGTAACATAGGGAGCATTTGAGGAGACAGGCACTAAAGAATTCAGTTTTTACCCAGAACATAAATAAGGGCTTATTTTTAATCTTCATCTCAGCTCTCCTTATGTCCCCTATCAAGAGTGTTTAAGAAAAGGGGGAATTTCAATCCCAAAGTTTTCTCAGAAACAATCGTTTATGAACAGAGCTCAGCTTGAGAAAGCAGTCCAAGAAAGAAAGTTCTGGTTGGAATGTTTAAAGAATTGACAAAATGTTAAGCATCTAGCAGGGTCTTATATTAGGATCTATTTGACAAGACCAGTCTAATATTTAAGTTCCTAGCACTGAAGGAAGATTATCCTTTTGCTTTCCTATCAAGAGGTCTTGGTCTCTTTGCTTTATGGTTAATCTCCACAATGTGAACAGGGCAAAATCCTAAGCTGAAAAAATAATTAAAAAAACCCTAAAACTGAGGCTGATATATGGACAGAGGGTTTTTTTTTTTTGACAAATTCAAAGTTATGGCGCTCTTACAGATCCCCTTTGGGCTGGGAGTTTGCAGACTAGCAAGTTTCTTAGCTCTGATGCTGAACATATGCAAAGAACTTTTTGTGGTAGCTTCCTTATCTGGAAAATTGGTTTAATGATGCTTCTGTCTCTTCTTTCAGCTCTGATAATGAAATGGTGATATGATGATTAATATTAAATCATTGGGACAGGATCAGGCCTCTTGAGAGGGAAATAATAAGTCTTATGTATTTATTAAGTGACTATGTCAGAATGTTATCTTTCCTCCTGAATTATCTTCTAATTATTATTTTTTAAAGTGCACTTAATGGAAAAAGGGAACAAAATTTTCACCCTTGGGACCACATTTCAATGTTGCACATTATACAAAAGTGCATTATGGAAACCTTTTTGTACCAACTGTAATTAGAGATAATTGCCAACAGTCTAGCTGTTCATTTTCAAGAACTAGGCACGGGAGGTTATCTCAGCTTAAAATGCCCATCACATTTGTGCCTGCTTGCATATTTTTGTAGCAAGGACTTCTGTAATTTTGCCTAAGGATGTGAAAGGATAATTTACAGCCTGGCTGAGTACAGTGTACCTGCAAATATGTAGTGTGGATAAACCACTTCAGCTCTGATGCTTGAAAAGAGTGCTCTTGGTGCATAAAATTAGATTGTGCCTGTTCAAATGAATTCAGCTATTGATTCTACTTTATGGAAAATAACTTTACTCTCTGTGTAACTTGAATAAAGCTGCTCAATTCTTACATTATCAGTTTGCCCTGAATGGAAGAGTCAGACTGTACATTGTGGACAGTTCGTGAAGATAACATGAGACTGACAATTTTGAGTCTGATGATGATTAGGAGATGACCTCAATAACTCTCATATGTCAGCGCCATCTACGATAGAATATCAATTATTTTTCCTGCCAGTCTCTCAGTTACTAGTTATGGTGTGAATACAAACCCTTTAACATATCCTGTCAGTATATATAAGGTATACTTTTATATACATAGACATAAATGCGAGTGTTCTGCATCTATTTGTGTATGCGTGCATATATATTTATAAACACATACATAAGTACTCTTCAGGTTCTTTTTTTTGCTTTCACTAGGTGTTCAGAGTAGTTACATGTCAAATCAGTGTCTTACAGTTGTGAAAGTAAAACATTTTTATTAGTTTAGATGGGATTCGTGCCACATAGCTTTTGATGCCTAACCTGTATACATTCAGATCTGTACCAGATAACCCAGGCTCTTCTAACCAACAGATGCGCGTTGGGGGAATAATTCATATGCCCTACTATAGGATTTATGTGTCCTCAAACTGCCTTTTGCTTTCCTTCAATTATAGAGGGATCCAGGAGTCACTAGATCAAAGGTAGACACCTGCATTTGCCCAGATGAATCCCATCCCTTGTTATTCTAAGATGTGGATTGTGCCGGGTCTGAGGCACAGAAACAGACAAACATATACACAGAATATAAATTAAGGGATGCTGAGTGTTAGCCACTTCATAGCAGAAGTGTGGGACATTGAAATCAAATTACTTGATGCATATAACATGGGAAGTTAAAGGTAGAACCCAGAGCAGACTCAGATGTTTTCTGAATCACACTATAAGGTCTCATTTACAAACTACACTTATTGTAATATAAGTAACAATTAATACCAGTGTAGCAACCTTAAATAACTTGCTCTAGGTAAATCATTGAGTCATTATTCTGGTTCGATATTTGTCCTTTTTTACTTTGGAGGAGGAATTACTTAGATACCATCTGTTTCCTGTTAGCTGTATTTTAAGAAAAAAAAAAAAAGTAATAAAAATTCATATTGAGAAAATCTATTACAAATGAGTGCTCAGGAAATACAGAGGACAAGGTCTGGCATGAAAGATGGACCTACAACCTGTGACTTAAAAGGTATTGGCAACAGTAAGGAGGTTTCCCATACCTTTATATATATCCTCTTATCTTTGCCCTTAGGAAAGATCAAAGGAAGATCATGTTATTTCTGTTTCTGCTCAGTGCTTTGTGAGTTGTACAAATATTTTGCCTAATGCAGTGTTACAGTCCTTTGGGAACTGGACTGAGTCCACTGAACACATTGCTCATGATCGTTCTGCCCATGCTTGTTAATCTCTTGTTAAAACAGTTCTTGGTCCTCAGGACAAATTCTTTAACCTATTATTGTACAGAGCTAGAAGCCAAAAAAAGCAGCAATTAAACAGGAAATGAGTGCACTTATTTAGAAAGCTTTTATCTAAGATTTTTAAGAATTAAGAGCCTAAAAATTAAGCCTAAAGATTCATCTCTTGAGTATTGCAAGAGCTCTTACTGTTATGATTTCTGAGACTGAGAGTATGACACTCCTGGAAGTTTATAAGACAGGTAGGTCCTGATTCCTACCTTTAATTAAAGACCCTTAAATGAAGTGCTTATGCTAGGAATGTCATTTATATTCATGCCATTTTAATGACAGTGGATATCTTCCATCTTTACATAGTATTGCCCAGCAAGGGGAGGAATGCAACCTGAACATTATAGTCCTTGCAAGCAAAGAGAATAAGTAATATTTCTGCAAAGAACCTGAAGAATCGCATGGATTTAATATGACAGTTCATGGTAAATACTAATAGAGCATTGTTTTCTGTTTCTGTCTCCCTGTTCTTTGACATGGTGAACCTATTCTAATCAGAGTGTGAGCAAATTGCTGCTAGACTTCTTTTTTATGCATCCCAGTTAGAACAGCTATTAATTTGAGCTTGGAAAGGATTATTTTTGTCCATTGCCCTCTTGTATCTCCACGTGTGAAATATCAGATCTTGAAATCCTATCCACCATTTATATATAAAGGGTTTCTTAATGAAAGCCTGCAAGACACTAATTATCTAGTTGGATTTCTAAGTGGGAACTGTGTTGTGCTTGAAGTTCAGCTGCTAGAAGAGGTTGAAAACTTCACAGAAGAGAATATGTGGCTGTGGTTCTAAAAAATTGATTGAGCATATGCTTAAAGTCTAGTTACGCATATGCTTAAAGCTGCACACAGGTTGTGGTAATCTGCTGGATTACAGGTAGAAAGCAATGCCTTCATCATATAACTTCTGGATTCAACCAAGTGACATGTTTGCTGTGTTCTTGTCACTGGAAAGAGCAGTTAAAAATGTACTATCATCTTATCTCTTTAAATGAATAAATCCCTTGTTTAACAGGTAGCTTTTCTGTTACGTTAAGCACTGCAGTTCATTGAATTTATGGTGGTCAGCAGGACAAGGGCAGTGATCCTTCCCCTGTGCTCTGCAGTGGGGAGGCCACACCTGGAGTATTGTGTTCAGTTCTGGGCCCCTCAGTTCAGGAAAGAGATTGAAGTGCTGGAGCGAGTCCAGAGAAGAGCAACAAGACTGGGGAAGGGACTTGAACACAAGCCCTATGGGGAGAGGCTGAGGGAGCTGGGCTTGTTTAGTCTGGAGAAGAGGAGGCTTAGAGGTGAGCTCAGCACTCTCTAGAACTACCTGAAGGGCAGTTCTAGCCAGGTGGGGATTGGTCTCTTCTCCCAGGCATCAGCAATAGGACAAGGGGCCATGGGCTTCAACTCTGCCAGGGGAAATTTAGGCTGGATATTAGAAAGAAATTCTTTACAGAGAGAGTGGTCAGGCATTGGAATGGCTGCCCAGGGAGGTGCTGGACTCACCGTCCTGGAGGTTTTTAAACTGAGATTGGACATGGCACTTAGTGCCATGATCTAGTAAACAGACTAGAGTTGGACCAAGGGTTGGACTTGATGATCTCTGAGGTCTTTTCCAACCCAGTCGATTCTGTGATTCTGTGTAATTTTTACTTGCACGACCATGCTATTACCTTTCAAACTAAAATATGAATTCAAGGGAGAAACAGTGTTCATGAAATTTCTTAAAATGATTTTCTTAATGACTTTCATTCCAAATGTCTTTGAAAACAAGCTTGACAGCTTTTTGAATGGGTTTTAAATATTCCATAACGCTAATAGAAGACTTTCTCCTACATTGTAAAGGGAAGATTATATAGTGATAGAATGAGGGAGAGGTCTTCAGGTGATTCTAGTTTTTATTCCTATATCAGAGTGATTTTACCACAGCTGAAGATCAAGACATGAATGTAAATATTGCAAACATTAAATAACTCCCTCAGTTTAATGAAATGCAGAATGGCGTATACTGAGAAATAAAGAGTATCTTGATGTAGTTTTAACAACTGGAGGGAGTAGAGTAATTAAACAAATAATCTTCATATTTTTACAGCATGAACTACAGCACTTAAGGTTGACTATATAAAAGTTCACCAGACTGTGCTAGTTGCCAAAGGCATTTAGAAAGGAAAGAATAAGGACCTTTATTAGCAGGAGATTTTCATTGTGCAGATTTTTTGGTGTCAAATATTATGATTGAGATCCTGAACATCCAATTCTTAGAGTTTCAACACCAGCTGTAGTCCTTCTCCTCTTTCTTCCTGATTATCGTTACCAGATGGACTATTGCTGAAACATATACCTCTTGTTTAATGATGGTTGAAACCGGCCAACATACTTAGTGCATAGTGGGGACTGGCAGATATACAGCAGCATCTCAGCAGCTTCCTTTTCATAGGGAACCAATTTGAAAATGATGAAGACTTTTTTTGCATCTTGCATTTTGCAAGTTAGTGGTGTTTGGCAGGACAAAATGAACCTGAAAGCATATTAGTTAAAACAATTAAGAGAGGTGTATAATTAGGCTAATCTGTGGCTCTTCTTATAGACGAATATAAGTGTGGAAGTCCAGGAACTTGCTATGTGTGTGTCTGCAAGAATATCTCACCGGAGCAATAACTGTTTCTAAAGGCCAAGTGAGGGGACAGCTGAGAAACAAGACATTTTCTAAGCCTCTTCCAACTCCTTTCAGCCATGCGAGCTTTGCCAAAACAGCTGCTGTTTTCAAAACCTGATATTTCGGAACCCTTGGTGCTGGTCAGTCTTGGAGTGACTGCTCTGCCCAGCCTCCCTGGGGCAGAAACACCTGCAGAAGGTCCTGTTTAATTGGCATAAAAACAGAAGTGGAGAATCAAAACCTGTCAGCTTCACCTGCTGCTCCTTCTTCCTCCTCAGCTACTTGTCACTTCTGCAAAGATTTCTCTCTGTGCATCAACCTTGGCAACTTAAGCATGACAGCCTAAAGGTGGAAGAAAGTTTTAAGGTATTATCTGATATATATCCAGATATATATCCATATGTCCAGGTATATATCCAGGTGCTTCCCATTCTTTTAGCAAGTAAACACGCGTCCTGGGATGTTTGTGGAACAGTGTTTTTTGGTGGTGTAATGGCACAAGGATACTTTTGGCTGGAAGTGGTTATATGGCACGGATCAACATTATACTGATTTTTTTTTTTAACTTAATTTGCTATGTTGCAGGCTACATTCTGGTGTGTTTCGTGCTACTGTACTTTCATATGATAGCAAAGAAGCTTCCAGGAGAACAAAGAAAAAGGATAAATCTTTTCCATTTGCATTTTACATTTACCTTCCTAATTGGGACAGATGATCTCAAGATGAATGGAGTAAACATCACAGTTTATTGATGTCTCTGCTGTCTTAAGCTGATGATAGAGAAACAGGAAGAAAAATTGCCTAAAGCCAAATCACACAAAATACCACTTCATCTCAGATACTTTAATATGTTCATGCAGTGGTGATGACATCCAAATACTGTGGCTGTCTTATATTTTTATGATCAGAAAAGGAGCTTTTATCTCTAATATGCATGTCTATGACATGACATTGCTTCAGGATCGAACAGCTTTCACCCTGCTCTCACTGTAGCTGTTCCAAAAGGTTCTTGATTTAGTTTTAAGAAACTTCCAGTCTGTTCTGATACTGAACTGGGATGATAACTTCAAAAGGATTAGGTATTGAAGGAATATAATTCTGTTCAAAAGTTGCGACGCTGCTCCAGATTAGTATCTGGATTAACAGCCAACAAGAACAGATAGTTCTGTTCCACAGAGATTGCTTCCTTATAGCTTTGCCTGCCTCCTACACAATTCCTTGT
This sequence comes from Streptopelia decaocto, assembly GCF_964273445.1. Classification (NCBI taxonomy): domain Eukaryota; kingdom Metazoa; phylum Chordata; class Aves; order Columbiformes; family Columbidae; genus Streptopelia; species Streptopelia decaocto. The sequence goes on from NC_138655.1 coordinate 159,895,767, forward strand.
TTGCTAAGAAAAAAATCCGCATCTTCATATTTCCTGTCTTGATAAGGGTGGTTTATGATTGCAAAAATTTAATGGGGGATCAGGAGGGGAGAGAGATAGGGGTGGGCTGCACTTTAAAACAGGAGTATTGAGTTTATTCAGGTGGATTTGGCTTCTATAGTTCAAGAAGAGTGAAATATATATCCAGAATACTCATTTTCATCTTAAACACATATTCAGTGAGAAAAGTTCCCTCGGGAGGTACTATTGTGTCTCTACTGACTACTAAATTGGAGAGCTATTGAAGACCTGCGTTTTTCCTTTTGATCTTCCCATCTCCTCCTCTTGTCTGCAAAAGAGAACATGGAAAGTTTCCCTTAGCTTTGAGGGGCTACCTAATGAATCAGGAATACATGGGAAAAATGAGGAATCAGATGCTTCCCCAACTACGTGTGACACATAACTGGAGACGAGGTGGTCTCAGAAGGTGTGTATATTTGTTCAATCTTATTTCACTGAAGCCCTTTCAACTTTTTGGAAACCTTCTGGTTCATTAAGGTAGTCTCATGATTGCCAAATGTTTGGCTGCAATATGGTGGGCCAACTTTCAAGGAATTATGAAATATAGTTGTCATCTATTCTGGTGCAGTGTATGTGCACAGCTTAAGATCTTCAGTCTTTGGTGAGTTCCATGTTCTTTCCATTGCAAAATTGCCAATGCCAATTGAATTCAATGAAAATGGGTTTGTAACCCTGGGGGTTTGTTCTGGCATTTGCTCTCCTTACCATCCACAATTCTCACTATCCCAGCCATACTCCATGCTGAACTTTAAAACCCATTTATTTTTCATTTATAGGAAATAAATAATGACCCAAAGAACAGATTAATGGAGAATTTGGTCCACTGTGAGCTATATGATGGAACCACAAAATGAAGTTTTGGTGGTTGTGTTTTCCATAATAAATGACCATAATTGTACCTCCTGGCCTTAAATTCAACATGTGCGTTACTACCACAGCTGTAGGAAGTTTAACATCTTTCCCAGTATCCTTCCATTAAAATTTCTATATTACACATTTAAACTCCTTAGAGAGAAACATTTGTGTTCCTCTAGTTATTCTCTTCCTCCAGTATGGATACAGCTTCCATGCTACAAAATGAAAAAATACAGAGAGTTTGGTTCATGCTACAGCCAGAGATAAAGATTTTTAGCTGTTTGAGGCTCCTTTTGCTACCTGGATGTAAACAACTGTAATGATCTTGAAGGGTTGATAGCTTAATCTCTAGGGAATAGTGAAGGTGAAAGGAAAATGTCATAGTCTGACAATAATTGCATAAGTATGATTAAGCTAAACTACTGAAAGGATGCCTACGAGCTTTGATTGTGGCACAGCTAAGGAAAGAGAAAATTATTTCCTGCTTCAGAGGAGCACACAGGAAAAAATATATTCTAATTTTTGATATATCAAATGACAGAGGAACCATACCTCAGCATTTCATTTGTACAAATACATTTGGGGATTTAGAATCATAGCGCAAGGAGAGTATTTTCATTGTGCATTATCCAGAGTCATCAAGGCTATAATTTAATTTGTGATAATGGAAATAAAGGAAAATGTGGATAAAAATGCTTCTGTGTGCATGTGTGTGCATAAATACAGCAGTATGTAGTGCCAAAATACAGCAATCTCTATTAACAGTAAATCATTATTATTTTGGAAGCTGTGGGAAGACAGCAGAGATATGACTTGCATTTCCTTTTCTTCTTTATTCTGAAGAGAGATGGGAATGTTTAGTTCAGTTTAGCAGTGTTTTCATCTGTCTTTCATTTGGTAGTGCTATCACTTATTTATCTTCTTGGGTCCAGACGCACAACTAGTACAATTTGACCCAGTGCCATTGATTTGACTAGAATCACGCTAACTTACTATATTTGGGAACTGGGCCTGCACTGGTTTCTTCTTCTTACTGTAACTGTTTGTAGTGTCTTGCTGAGTTGGCTTTCTTTTTATTTATTTATTTTTTTTAATTAAATATGTTATTTTACTGCTTACTAAACACTGTTGTTTGCAGATAGTGCGGCAAAGGTTAACATGTCAGGTTTTTCTTCATGATACAAGTGTTCAGGTTTGACTGAGGCCACCAAGGAATGACTTTACAGAGCTACAAATTGTTCATTGGAATCTGTGAAAAAAAATAATGACTTTAGAAGAATTCAACTAATACATATCAACTAAATTCCCAATGGCTGGTAAAAACAAGAACACACTCTTGAAAACTGAAAGATCATAATAGTCCATAGTTGTACCCCATCTGATCAGCTTGGTATGTGCTGTAATGCTCAGAATAGAATATTTCATACGGAATTGCAAGAAAACCTGAAGCTGACAAATGCAGCACAATTTCAACTGTCCAAAGAGGTCTTGACCTTTTTCCAGCAACACTCTTATCTATAAATTGTCCTTATCCTCCTCAGCTCCCACTTAACCTGCAAAGGGCAGCTAGGCTGATAAAGATTCAGGAATGTGCAGAACCATTTGCTAATCTATGTATAATCTACCCCAATGACTCTTCTTAATTTTGTTTTTTACAAGAAAGATAAATTTCTAGAGGAGAATCTGATAGAATGTGAAAATAAATCCAAGACAGATATATCACAAAGCCTGACTCAAGAAGAAAATGTCAAAGCGTCTTTTCTGAGGAAGAGGGGAAGGAGATAGTCCTGTCTGGGGATGGAATAGTCCTTCTTTCCCTTCTTCTTCTTCTTCTTTCCCTTCTTCTTTCCCTTCTTCTTTCCCTTTCGTAGAGCTGAGGACTGCTCTGGTGTTCAGCCCCTTATGGACCAAAAGCACTGGAACAAAACAATTATTTCCTTGGAGCAATTTTTGTATGTTACAGCAACGTTCAGAATTAGTCAATTGTATGACAGCATATTTTTCTGGTCATTCTCAATCTTCAGGTGGCTGTGCAGGATTATAGTTTTCCTTCATACAAGCTATACCTCAAGATATGTTTCAAGCTAAACCCCAAGATGTGAGTTCCACCGTGCTTTTATTGGCCAGGGTCTATGTTCCTGTTATGCAGATGCAATCAAAGATATAATACACTTTCATGAATTCTTTATAAGACATGTAGATGCAAGTCATCCATCTCTCTCTGGTCAGTTTAGAGAGGGTAAGAGCTGTTCTGCTCCTTTGATGGAGGAGTTTGATTTTGCAGGTGAAGGTCTATTATTGTTTGTGGTTTTAATTTATGCACCCCTCAGCTCAGTTCCCAGATGGCTGGTCATGAGGGTGGCCCTTCTGCAACCTTTGGCCACGCTGCTCAGTTTCTACCTGAATTAATGCATGAACTGGATTATGTGAGGGTGTAATGCTGCTGTGCTTTTTAGATGGCTCCTGTAAACACAGAGCCCTACAGCACCACAGTCTATTGCCTTTGCAAGGATGTTTTCTATAATTTTTTTTGTTTCACTGGTAGCTTAGCAGCTGGGCCTGCAACGTAGCAAATGCAGGAGAAATACTTCCCTGCCGCATGGCCAGTATGTCCATTGCAACCAGCACAGGTACATGGTGAGGAAAGATGAGGCATAAGGATAGAGGGCATCAGAGAACCCTTGCATGTGAGGTGTTGGATTTACTGGCCCTGCTGCCCTTCCCTTGGGTGGTATTTCCTGCTCCTCTCGTCAGATGTGTGCAATGGAGATGTGGATGTGAGCTGCTTCCCCCAAGGACACGCTGAGCATCAGCGGACAAAAATAGGTAGTTGTGCACCATGGCTCATCTCACCTACATGAGATGTTTAGTTGAGGATGAGAGGAATTGAAGCTTACTGTCCATTGACTTCATTGATTAGATCTCCTGAAGGAGCCCGGGGGGACTAGCTGAAGCAGAAATGACTACTTTGCAGGTGCTTATGAATAGTAAGGTAAATCATTTCCATTTTCCTTCCCTTTCCCTCTCCTCTCCATCTTGTCTTTCTTTTTCACACTGATGCCTAGAGTCAGCATTTTAGTCCAGAGCCTTCTATTTGCTTCTTATTTCTTGTTTTTCGATTAAGAAATCTGCACACAACATCTCTGCTGCTCCCGGAATTTTTCTTCTTCCTCTTTTCATATCCTCACCTAGAATTTCCTTTTTTTTTTTCCCCTGGACTCATAATTATCTCCACAGCAACTAATGGGGATTCTCAAACAAAAGGTTGTTATTTCAGTCAAAAAATAACCAGCAGAAGCAGATACATGACTGCAGCAGCAGACGTACTGTCTGCTCTGCTTTTCAGAGATTTTGAGCATCCCCTGTCCTGTTTTATTCAAAAGATATGACTCCAATGTCAGCTTGAGCACATAGCCCTTTTCTTACATATCCTAGCTACTAAAAATCATTAATTCACCAGACACTGAAAAAAAAGCTTTTGAATCCCAAGATATTAACTTGAAATTTATATCTGAACTTGTTGCTTAAATGAGCAAAAAAACCTAAAGATAATCTATCATCAATATGGAATTGTTTAAAAACAGTTTATTTTCTGCTATGGTCAGGAAGGGGTAAGGTTTAAAGTTGGTGCCTAACATTCATTAGCCAGGAAAGGAAAAAATACCATTCTAACATTTTGCCAAAATAACAATGAAGGAAAAAATAATACTTGCCATGTATGAAGGAACAAGTGTTCCCAATTGTCATGATATTTATTTTAAGTCTTAGAAAGGAGGGTGAAATTCATTTCACCTTAGCTATATATAAGAGCATCCAGAATACCCGTGTCAGTTTCCTCTGTGGACGGTTAAAAGAGAATGGCATCTCCAGTGTGTGATTTTTTTCTAGACACCTTGTATTTAATATAAAATTACCCTGTAAGATGGGAAAGTAATTTAAATGAAACTCCACATTTTATTGTTTCTTTCATGTATTCTCACTTGTCTCTTTGGCTGCAATTGCACAGTTTTGTTTGTTTTGTTTTGTTTTTTCCCCTTCTTAAATATGTTATCCAAGAGGCACTACCACTGTCACTGATGGGCTTGGCCTTGGCCAGTGGCAAGTCTGTCTTGGAGCCAACTGTCATTGGCTTTATCAGACACAGGGGAAACTTCTAGAAGCTTCTCACAGAAGCCATTCTTGTAGCCCCCCTGCTATCAAAACCTTGACATGCAAACCCAACACAATTATTTATTGCAGTGGTGCCTTTGTGTGGAGGTGTCACTATCACAGGTTGTTGTCATTTCAAGATCATTTGGCGCAATTGCTAAGTAAGCATCCCTTCAATGGAAAATGGTGACTCTCAGTCCAGGTCACATTTTACAGTAAAACCTCACAAGATTCCAAGGTGGAGCATTGATACATTGACTGGCAGTTCTCTGGATCAAGTTATGTTGGAGCCATTACTTCCAGACCTCACAAGTCAATCTGAGAGATCCAGGGACCACTGACCACCTCTTAGGCATTTCATACCAACATGGCTTCACCTGGAGCACTGTGTGCAGATCTGGGCAACACAGTATAAAAAGGTTAAAAAGCTACTGGAGGGTGTCCAGAAGAAGCTACGAAATTGGTGAAGGGTTTGGAGAGGAAGCCATATGAGGAATGGCTGAAGTCACTTGGTTTGTTCAGCCTGGAGGAGACTGAGAGGGGACCTCATGGTGGTTACAGCTTCTTCACAAGGGGATGAGGAGGGGCAGGGTTGAACTCTTCTCTTTAGTGACCAATGACAGAACCCGAGAGAATGGCAGGAAGATGTGCCAGGGGAAGTTTAGGTTGGACATCAGGAAAAGGTTCTTCACCCAGAGGGTGCTGGACACTGAACAGGCTCCCCAGGGAGGTGTCACAGTCCCAAGCCTGGCAGTGTTCAAGAAGAGACTGGACAACATCCTCAGACACACATTGTGAACTGTGGGGTGTCCTGTGCAGGGACAGGAGTTGGACTCCATGATCCTTGTGGGTCCCTTTCAACTCAGGACATTCTGTGATTCCATGATATTCAGGCATCTGAGTTAGAACAGAAGTACTGATGGTATTCAGTCTCCAAATGCTTGACTGAAGTGCCCATATTACAGCAGTTCTGACTGATCAGCTCCACTTAGCACAGGGAATTTGGTGGTGCAGCTGGATGGACACCTCCCACATCTGTGGTGGATTATGGACCTTACCCCTGATGTCACTGGAGGAAACCCTGCTTTTGACCCAGACACTGTTTCAACTGCAATTTGTCAGAGCAATTTCCTCTTCAGCAGACAGGACGGTGACCTTGCTGGAGAAGCAAATGATACATCAGGTAAAGGTCATACTGGTCACGTATTTTGCCAGGGAAAGAAACTATCTGTTCTTGTGTAGTCGTGGTCATGGCATTAGTAAATTAAATAAACAATTGCAGAGAGGCAGCTTTCCTGGAGATTTGCCCAAGATGAAATTGCACATCTTTACAAGCTGTAAATCCTCGAGTGAAATAGCTGCTTTAAGGCACAGCCAAAGGACCACGAGGGACTGTGTTTAGAGATGTAACTATGTTTTTTTGCAACAGTGTCACAGCTGACTATGTGCTTATTGTTACTCCATTGGCCTGCAGTAAAAATCAGTCATGTCAGGACTGAAGAGGTCCTATTTTACTTTCCTATGCCAAAAATTAGGGGTGTACTCATTGCACATAGTCACATCTCAGCTGTTAAGGGCTCATCGGTCCAGATTTTGTGTGGGTATGTGACCAGAGACCACATCTCAGACACTCCGCGGAATGGGATATGCTCATTTCTCAGTTCCTACACTTTCCATCCATATTATTACCGAGATAACTTCATGAGCTTGACAGAGAGGGTAAAAGTCCTCTGGGAATCCCATGTTCCTTATGAGTCGCTCTAGAAAGCCTGATAGAATGAAGGCAAGGTGTAGTTAATAAACAAACACTCAAAAACTTCAATATAGTGAAGTCAAGGACAAAGAAATCGAGAACACTGAGGAACAGGTCCAATCGGTCGTGGGAATGTCCAGTGTAAGAAAGCACCGATCAGGTGAGCAGACTGTGTCTCTTTTGATCACAAAGGATATGGGTTTTGCACTCTATGCATATTTTAAGAGAGGAAACTCACAGTAACAAGCATTTCCCGGGAGTAAAGAGTTAAACTAGATTGGACACAGACCTCATTAGGGTGGCAGATTTGGAGATTTCAGAGCAGCGAGTCATCCTGATGCTGGTAACATCTGCTTGTTTAGAGAAACAGGACTGGATGAAAATGCTGTGGAAATTCTTGATGCTTGTTCACCATAAGGAAATAGTGAATGGAAAGAAATTCTGTGCCTTTTGCTGTTGTTCATCCAGAGAAATACCCATAATCCAAGACTGCACTTACTTCTGCAGCAAGAATTTTATTAATACATTTGCACAGGCAACAACAGTATTTCTGAGACTCTGAAACTCCTGGAAATGGAAGGAGTCCACTCTTGCAGCCTTAAAAAAATACTTATATCTAGATAAGGTAAGAATTTAGAATTTTCAACTAAGGACAAGATTAAATATTTATCTGACTCAGCTGTAACACTCCCTCCCTGCTGCTATTTCTCATTTCCATGCTTCCCTTTTCCTACTAATAAACTCTGTGCTGAAGGGTCTTATGGAAAGAATACTAAGCAGAAGTGGAAAGCATGTGATGGCTGTGGAGTTGGAGAGATCGTTCAAAGTATGAATCTCATCTTGGATCTCTGTCTACCTGCTGTTAGGATCCATGTAAAATAACACAGAAGCAAGTTCACAGAGGAGATCCCTGCCTTTATAGCTGTCAACAAGAGAGCTTGAGAGAATATTTTTGAAGATGTATAGAGATCTAAATCACAAATGAATTTCTTTTCTGTTTGGTTTTTTATTATTATTTCTGTGGGAGTTAGGTGTATGGCCTCATTTCATTATGACTTTGGAAGTACATAATTTAGAGGTATAGTCACATTGGTTTCCTACGATGTCAAAGAAACAACCCTTGTAAGGAATTTTAGTCAATTTAGGGATTTTCCTTCCCCTGTGCCCAGCCATGTACATTCATTGCATTTCTACATTACTCTTTAAAATTGTATTCCTAGAGGTCATAATTAGTAACTACTTAGAGACAATCAGTCATAATTAGTAACTACTTAGAGACAATCTCAGACGCCACAGTCTGAGATCTAAATATCCTCAAAACTGGCAGCTGGTGTTTTTTAAATGCCTATATGTTGACTTGTGCGTAATGCATAATGTCTTGAAAGTACCTTGAAAAATGCAGCTTTCTGTCCTTTGTGTTGGGTATCAGATCTTGCATTCTGCACCAAGTATAATTCATTCTTCTTTGCAGTCTGAGCTGTGCTAAAAGAAGGATGGCAAGAAATCATCCATACCAAACAATGCTGAGGAACCCAGGTTCCACATTACTTGTCCTGGGGACCAGATCCTCATTCCTGTTAGTCAAATCGTTAAACATACATTCTTCTGCCTTCAAGATCCCTTTTTCCCTTGGACTAACAAAGGATGAACTTTTGCATTTTCATAGCCCATGACGAATTCAACTAAACTTCTCCATGTGCCTTAAAAATGTCTTGTATGGGGGTTTGCTTCATTCCAGGGGACTGAGGTAAGGTAATTGGTATATGGCTCTCCTTATGTTTTTGTAGCAATTAACATAGCTTTTTTTATTTATTTCATTTTTTAACATTGGGAATCTCTCTTAATCACTGCAGACTTTCAAAGAGGATGGAGAGTGGCAGCATTTTTTCAGCCAGTTCCCTGCTGGATACATCCCATCTGCCTCCAGGACTTGTATAGGTCCAATTTACTAGGTTCATGAGTTTACTAGATTCCCAAATCCCCAACTCAGTGCCTGAATTTCTCCCTCAGAAGACAGTTATTTTTTTTTGTTCCTCTCTGCATCCATCAGCCTAATTATTATGAACAGCCACAGCTGAGGCAAACAGTATCTACAACATTTCAATTAGTGCTCTATTGAAAACACTTAGGGCTGCGTGTATTCACTCCTCTCATTCCACCCATTCTCCCGTCCCAATCTTAAAACCAGCCAGATGGAAATAAAATTGTGTGCAGCAAATCATATGTTTCTTTCAGGTCACCACAGTGGGGCATGTAAAATGGACTGACATTGCACATAGCACAACAGAAGCAGATTTTACTTGTCTGTTTAGTTCCTACTGAGCAGCTGAACATGTGCTTGGCAGAAAGTGGCTTACGGTGAGAAGCGCCTTTGTCTGTCAACAAGGCATCTTGTTTAGTCCACCTTCCATGGTCCAAATGTTTCCCTCAAACCAGCATGGGTTGTGGATACAGTTGTCAATGAAGATTAGAGTTTTTTCCCAGCATGTTCTTTCTTTTCCCATCTGGCATATAGCCCTCAAAGGCTGTTGGAGACCCAAGTAAAGCCATGAAGTGCAGCTTGGGCTCAAATCTCACCCTTTCTGGCTTGGGACATCAGGGAGAAAGTAACAACTCTTGCCTGAAATGGGGGGACAGAGACACATGGGAGCACAGCACATTTATTTTATGTCACATAAATGTTTTCTGCAGTGAAGAATTCCCATATAATTGGCCTTCTTCAGTTTATGCCTCTTTGTGCCAATGCTACAGATTGAAAGGGCCAAGGCTAAAAAAGAATCTGGTCTGTTATCTCAAATTCTGTCTACAACTGCCTGCAATGAGGTTATAACATGGAGGGGGTTGGTCTCATCTCTCAAGTAGCAAGTGATAGGATAAGAGGAAATGGCCTCAAGTTGTGTCAGGGGAGGTTTAGATTGGATATTAGGAAAAAAAATTCTTCATGGAAAGGGTTGTCAGGCATTGGAACAGGCTGCCCAGGGCAGTGGTGGAATCACTATCCCTGGAGGGGTCTAAAAGGCATTTAGACAAGGTTCTTAGGGACATAGTTTAGTGCTAGAGTAGGTTAGGTTGTGGTTGGACTCGATGATCCTGAGGGTCTCTTCCAACTGAAATAATTCCATGATTCTGAAATGATGCTATATGTAACTGTAATGAGATGTAGGATCCGGTAGGATCCGGTAGGATCCGGTCCACTAAAAGTAGACACTGACATTACAGAGTTTTAACTCGGAGGTGGACAACATCAACTGCTCCCTTTACAGTCAATGGAGATATAGGGTAGGATTCTGATTCCTAAACAAAATTGCTTGTTGGTGTCCTGCCAGCTTCACAATTGTTCTCCAGAAGGGCACAAACATCCTATACATCCTGCCATGTTTTCCAGGACTGTGTGGATGTCTGATACCCTCAACATGAGCGCATCCCTAATGCCAATGGGCACTTCCATGGAGGCAAGTGAATCTCTCCCCTGAAGTCTGGCATGTTAAGTCTTACCAACACGGGCTACTTCATTGCCTTTCCTGGTTGTGTCTTTATTAGTCCCTACATGGTTAGAATAAGATTTCTGTTTTGTCAGAGTGGAAAAAAAAATAATTGCTCCTTGATTAAGATGTTATTTTATTCCATGTTCAAAGGGTTCTCTAAATGACATGGAAACAAGCTGAAATTTTAACAATGATAAATGTGATTAATATGTTGGAAGTGCTGGTAATTTTATTTTTCTAGTGAAAAGCCTTTCTCATCCAAATAATGGAATGCATTTTAAAATTTGTTTTTGCTGAACAAATAGAGCTATAATTCTAATGTGTTTCCTTTTCCTTCCTGGAAACTTTTTTTTTTTTTTTCCCAAAAACTAGGAGAAAGGAGGAATTACTTGTTTGTTTACCTTTCTAGGTCATCACTTCATCTTGTCAAATCACCCCATCACATTGAATTATGTCCTTTTCATGCAAATGAGATATTCAATGTACCTCATGAAACAACCCCACAAGCCACATCTTAAAATACAGAAACTGTGTACCTTAGTGAACACCTTAGGATAATCTCACAAGATTAAATTAAACAATTAATTAAAACAACACCTCTGTAGAAAAAGTAAGACCTATACAGTATTTTGCTTGAGAATCACTACACACAGTAGTGGTGGATTTATGTATATTAATTTTGTTCCTGGGGGTCTCATTATGTGACTGGAGCCTGCCCACCACCTTCACTGTGCCAGAAGTTGCAGATGTGATGTGAAGATGCACATTAATGGCCCCTCAACTATACTCCAGGACAAAAATATCCCATTATGAACCTTGGCTTCTTTTGAATGGAAGTCCAGCCATACACATAGGTAAAAAGAACGTCTCAAGGCACCATGGGAAGTCAGGATGGTCAGGATTGATCCAGGATGACTGAGTGGTCTGTCCTGACTGCTCCAGGATGATGACCTTCCTAGCAGTTTAGATAAACCTAGCCCTGATAAGCAGCAAAACAAACAGAAACAATGGTGGTATTCACTCTTTGCTTGAGAATCCTCCAGATTTTACCAGACAATGGCCAGATTGTCATTCTTTTCTTTTCCAGCTGAAAGAGAGAAATAAACTTAACAGTAGAGTTAAGCGACATTCTCTATTTTATCAGTGCTGGGGGACACGGGGAATCATCCTCCATAAGTACTTCAAAAACCGGATGCTCTTGTGTTGCTTATATTCACATAATTATTACATATGCATTACAATTTCTGAAAATTTTGACATATCATCTATACTAAGAAATCATTGATGATGTTAGTTATAATTGTTTAGCTCCTTACTTAAAATACATCTATTAATTATTAGTTAAATGTAAACTAAACACTCTGCTTCTAAACAATGTATTCCTTAATCTTCTGTCTTCCTCTTGTCATGTAGAAGGATCTAAAACTTGAAATATATCCCATCATTTTGCAGGTGGTCAGAAAGCATTTATTATGTCAATTGGTTAATGATGGGTATGCCTTTTATAACTTAATCACAGTAGACATTAATTTGGCAGCTTCTCTTCACTGCAATTATTTAAAGAAGGGTCATGATTTTTTTTTTTTAATTTTTAAGTTTTTTATTTTTCTTAAGGTAGACCATTAATAGTGGTGAAAAGGCCCTGAAGAGCATGGCTAGGCAGTCTTTGAAGACACAGTTGTGTAAGAAGTTACCTCTTTCCCATCTCAGCTGGGAGTTGCAGCTCTCAACAAGGCTGCAGTTTCACAATCAGATCATGCTGGTCTAACTCCAGGCTGCTGCTGAAAAATTTAGTCTTTGATGTCAGCTGGTTGTCCTGCACTATGTTCTGTCACCACCGCTCATGCAAGTTTGTGTTGTGCTGTATTTAAACAGGCTACATGAATATCCCTTTGGAAAGACTATCACTCTCTGTTAAGTAAGAAGGGAATTTAAAGTGGTTTACTTGAGGCTGGACAGTTAGCCATAAGACATCAGGGACAAGGAGAGAGTTACCTAAATGCCATCATCATGGACAACTTCTGTAGTAAAGTTACTACTTCTGTAGTAAAGTTGCTCTTGCTGCAGGACCTATAGGAACCTTTGTGTTCTGTACCTTTATGTTCTGGTAGGTGAGTGCCAAGGAGAACACTTATGTAATTTTTTAAGCAACTACCCTGTTTTCTCAAAAAATATCCTACCCTGAAAATAAGCCCTAGTGTGATTTCTCAGGATTTTTGAGGATGCTCAAAATATAAGCCCTACACCAAAAATAAGCCCTAGTTACAGTTAATTTAAAAAATCAATTTAAATAGTGTCCAGGCAGCTATACATGTAAAAAAAAAGTAATAAGTTTTGGAGCAAAAAATTAATACAATAAAGACCCTGTCTTATTTTTGGGGAAACAGGGTAATTTTCCCCTTAATGTCTTCTTGGTGTCCCAAGGAGCGCTCTAATATCTTCTGACTGGTGATCTTGAAGGTATTGGTCTCTTGTAGGTGCTGTGTGTTACATGTGGATATCACATGTAACCCAGGATAGCTGAAAATACAGTAGAAGCTTGTATTAGGAACAAAGCTCTGAAAACTGAATGTCATGGATTAAACTTTTAGCAAAGATTGTTCTGATTGATTGCATAATTGTGAGCACAATTGGAAGAGATTAAGTAAAAGGTCAGTAAAAACTAACATTATGGAAAACTTAAAAATAAAAGGAAGACTGGAAAACTAAAATCAAAGATGATGTGACTAAGGTCTCTGTGTACTCTCCAGACCTTCTGAAAATCATATTTTCCTCCAGAACAGGACTTCAGTTTGAAAAGGAGAGAGACATAAGAGGAAGTTCTTCAAGGGAAAGCAATAAAAATGACAACCTGCCAAAAGGTAGAGGTGACACATGAGGGAATTATGATGATGACAATAAAAATCTTTCTGTGCATGTGAAAAATTTGCTAATATAAATATTATTTACAGAGCACAGAGGTGTCTAGAGTACTGACCATAACTAAGTACTTTGCTGTCCAATTATTGGCATTTTATAGAACAAAGGAGGTAAGAAAACCACAGAAGAAGCCATTTCCTTTCAACAAACTGTTGTAGCTCATTTGTTTCACTGTATACCTGTGGGCCTTTTTTCCTTCTCATTACTATTCTCTCTCCTTGTCAGATGTTTTGCTTCCAGGGGTATAAAGACAGTTATAAATGTATGCAAGAGTTCCTGCCTGCCAAGACTTGGGACCTATTGCTGCTGAAAGATCAGCCATGAGGTCAATCTCAGTACTCATTGATTTGACAGTGGTGACTATTCAACTCCATAGAAGTAGAAACTGCAAGGCCATTTTTAGGCAAAAGCAAGAGCTTGACCTGACATCAGCAGTGTTAATGGGCCACTAAATTCAAGGTGTGCCTACTCAGGAAGATCAGGTTCCCTTTATGGTTGTAAACAGCATCATTTGACCTACAGCAACTTCTTCCCTTGTGCATGTGTTTGCTAAGGGGCTTAAAAGTTCAAAGATTGCTGGTAACCACCAGACACAGCTGTTCACTCCTTCCCAGTGGAATGGGGGAGAGAGTAATAATTAAAAAAAAAAAAAAAGTTAAAACCAATTAATTGAGATAAAGGCAGTTTAATAGGACAAATAGGAATAACAATAACAATAACAATAATAATTAATAATCAAGTGATGCATAGTGCAATTGCTCACCACTCACCAACTGACACCAAACCAGTTCCAGAGCAGTGACCCCCTGGTTAACTTTCCACTTAATTTATACACTGAACATGATGTCATATGGTATAGAATATCTCCTTGGTCAGTTCTGTCCCAACTGTGTCCCCTCCCAGCTTCTTATGCACTCCCAACCCTTCCTACTTTCTCAGGTTGAAAACTCACATTTTTGTGAAAAAGAGAAGCTTAAATGTCATATGCAGGGACAGGAGTTGGACTCGATGATCCTTGGGGGTCCCTTCCAACTTAGGACATTCTATGATTCTATGATTCCTATTTTTCACAGATCTTGAGCACTAAAAATATTTGATTTATGGATGCGTGTTTAAGGTTACAAAAAAAAAAAAAGCTTAATGTTTCTAGAAATGCCTTGGGAAAAAAAAATTAATGTCAAATCCCTGGATGCTTGATTCTATGATTCCTAAATACTAGTGAAAACTTTTGGTTTACGTTTTCATTGCAGAGGGAAATGAAATTGACAGCCACAATGTGAATTTTTCATTAAAGCGAAATTTATGAAAAATTAAAAATGTTTCATAAATGTATGCCATTTCTTTTTCTGGACCAGGGAAAACAGAGGAAGAAAGAGGGAGAAGGAATAGTAAAAAGAATGTGATCAGAAGCTCTTATTATATGGTCATAATTACAAATCAAAACTCTAGAACTATAAGGTCATAAGAGTTGCCAAATTGTTCTGCAAAGGGAGTCAAAAGTCTAGTCTTCATAGAAAAAGAGTGATCTTAGTCTTCAAAATCCATATCTGGAGACTGTCACCCAGTAATGATGAAGATTCACAAAGCTTTACAATTATCTTCCCTTGTGATCTTTTTTTGGGCTCTGGTGCTTGGAAAGAAGTTCCATAAAGACACACACTGTTTCATTGTCTTGCTATAAATGTTCTTTCCTTACATACCTTCAAATACATTGTTGATCTAGTCAGCTGGAGATCAAGACCTGTGCTACTGATTAGTAATATTGACCAATAGTTTATTTAGAAATTTCTGTCGAAATCAAATAATCTACAAATAAGACTTTCTCTGTGTTTCACTCTTTGCACCATGTTGTCTCTCCTTACAGGTATATTCCACAGGTAGACTAATTTTAGGCACATAAAATACACATTTATTTTGTTCAGAGGAACATTTCAGTCAATAGATTAATGATTTTTAAAAAAAGTGTTAAGATCAGCTAAACCAGTTTCTTGTTAGGCCATCCCAAATCAGCACCAGTCATTATTGCTCTGCATGATCTGTGGACGGGTTGGGTTTTGAGTGACCTAAGGGACCTGAAATAGCAACATCAGGGAAATAGAGAGGACCAGACAGAGATGGCTAAAATCTGTACGGCTTTTTTTCATAAGACTTTTAGGAAAGGTTCAGCAATCATCAGTGAAAAAATAAATAAAAGTAAAATATTGCTGCAGGCAAAAGGCAGACAACTTTTTAATATACTGATGTTGCAGTCATTTAGCGGATAATGGGGTGAAACAAGTACATACCTCTAACAAGGTTAATGTGTTTGACATAAAGGCAAAAACAGTCTTGTCTAAATTGAGGTTGTTTTCCTACTTAATGATTTATAACATAATTATAATCTCCTGTTTAGATCACAGCCAAGATCCTTTGCTATAAATAATTCATAACTCAGTGATCAAAATTCAGATGTAGCAGGTTATAGGAGATCTAATAACACTGGGTAGTGACAGAAGGCAGAAGCCAGGCTGCAGACCCTAGATATTTAGCTGAGATGTGGAGACATACCTGAGAAGAAGGTGTCTGACTCAAACAGGATGATTTAATTAGTCTAAAATAATTTACAAATCTCTTTATGCAATTTTATGTGCAGTTTCTAAGTTCTTTTCCTCAGAGAAGACATTGAATATGAGCTTCTTCTCCAGATTTAGACTTGGAAATTTTCTGAGGGAAAAATGTCAAATTGAGCAGAGCTCCTCTACTTTCTTCCTTCTTTTCATATAGTAGCGATGTGTCATATTGCTGAAACAGAGAAATAAACTTAACAACAGAGTCAATTATACCACTAAGTGACATTCTTTATTTTATCAGTGCTGGGGGACACTGGGGATCATCCTCCATAAGTGCTTCAACAACTGGATGCTCTTGTGTTACTTATATTCACATTATTATTACATGTGCATTACAATATTGAAAATTTTGACATACAATACATCTATACTAAGAAATCATTGATGGTGTTAGTTATAACTGTTTAATTCCTTACTTACAATACTTCTATTAATTATTAGTTAAATATAAACTAAGCACTCTATTAATTATTAGCTAAATATAAAGTAAACACGCCACTTCTAAACAATGTATTACTTAATCTTCTGTCTCCCTTTTGTCATGCAGAAGGATCTAAAACTTGAAAAATATCCCCTCATTTTGCAGGTGTTCAGAAAGCATTTATCATATCAATTGGTTAATAATGGGTACATAAGTCTTTTGTAACTTAATCACAGTAGACTTGAATTTGGCAGCTTCTCTTCACTACCCCACTAGTAAGGAAGGATTTGGTTCTTTTCTCTCTTGGATGGGGACAACTTGAACCCATCAGTCCTGGAAAGATTTCTTAATCAGTAGCCCATTGTTATTTTAAGAGGGCTATGATGGATGCATGTGCTGAGATTTTATTATATTGCTCGACTATCGGGAATGTAAAAGCTACAGGTTTCTGTATCAGAATCTTGCCTTGAAGTACAAGCAGATCTAGGTGGGGTCTTGTGTAGTTTATAGAGAAAATGGACAGAGCTATTCTGTGCAGGCCAGTCTGCACTGGCCAAATGTTTGGTGAAGTTATTCGTCCTAATCAGAGCAACAATCTCTAAAGTTTCACCAGAATTCGTGGTAATCACTGTATCTGGCAAATACATGACATTTTAAGTTCATACTGTGTATGATCCTTTCAAAATGCTTGAGTCTCTGAATCATACAGAGAACAAGAGCCTGCTGAAGCAGATTGAGTTCTCTCTAAACCTACACTATTAAGTCTTTTCTTTGGTTTTAATTACTTCTGAGCATTGTTACACATTGTAGTGTAACATATATTTTAAAATAAACAAACAACAAACCAACAAAACTAAAACCAGTACAACTATTCAGGACAACTTCTTGTAAATCAGGAAAAACTATTTTATATGAGCAAGCAAAATGAATGGACCTATTTCTGTTACACTATGTTAAGAAGGAGAAACAGAGTAAGAAAGAAGGAAAGTAAGAAAGAAAGAATCCATTATCTTTATTTCAGATGACAGTATTTTACAAAGTTAGATATTGACTAAATAGGAAATATAACACTGATTTTTAACCTTGACTACAGGAGAGCAATGATGGCAGTGGATCATGGCAATTATGCTGTTCTATGGGGCAGGGCAATATAGGACTTTGATAAAGAGTTATTAAACTCATAGAGTTTAAGGTGAAAAATAATAATGTAACATGATTTTTCATGATCTAACATGATCCCTTGTATACCAAAGCCCACCTTATATACTAGTAGCATTCATACATGGTTGACAGGCCACGTGCACTGTGTCTTTATTAATAACATTACAAGAAAAACTGAGAAGGCTCATAGCTGAGGAAATGGCCTCAAGTTGCACCACGGGAGGTTTAGATTGCATATTAGGAAAAATTTCTTCATGGAAAGGGTTGTCAAACATTACAGCATAGAAGTTACCATCTCTGGAGGTATTTAAAATATACATATATGTGGCAGTTGGGTTTAGTGGTGGTCTCAGCAGTATGAGGTTAATGGTTGGAGACAATTATCTTAAGGGTCATTTCCAACCTAAGTGAGTCTATGAAATTCAATTCATGCTGTGCCTGTGTTTAATGATTTGTGTCTGGCTAAAGCATCTCCTCAAGAGAAAGACATTACCTTTGATTTGAAGGCATCAGAAAGGAAGAATTTATGGTTTGACTTAGAGTTCATCACTATTTTAAGTACTAAAAATGTGCTTTATTTCTAATGTGAAGTAATAAGACTTTAACATCCAGCCACTCCTCTGGTGCTTTTTACCATTAGGTTAAAGAGATTATCAGGCCTTATTTCCTTCCAGTATGGGTTATTCATATTAGACTATTATCAGTCATCTCTAAGTCAACTTTACGATAACCAAAACAGACTTTTTTTTTCTTTGCCTTTCAGTCTGTGATTTATACTTTTTTATTTTCAATAGAAATATCTCCAATGGAGTTATTCCCTCTTGACTCTTGGCAGTCCCTGAATAGCCAGTGAAAACAGTCAGTGGAAACTGGGACACAATTTATGTCACCTTAAAATTAATTTTCTGAAATATGCTATGTTACTCACACCTCACAAGTGCCTATTTTTTCTCGCTGACTATAAAACAAGCCTGGTATGACCTGCTCAGCAGCAAATGTCTGTTTTGCAGATAAATAGTGTCAAAGTCAAACATTTTCTATAAGCTTTAGTAATTCTTTTTCAGCTGCAGTGAACAAGGGCATACAGTTTTCCTGGATGAATTCCACAGAAACAGCACGGAAAGCAAAAATGACACATTATTCTTCTCTTCCTACATTCAATAACTGCTTCCACTCTTTTTTTTTTGCATAGACAGACAAAGAGGATCACAATGAAACTTATCTTCTCTCCCTCTGAAACCTTTTTGAAATAGCTGCCTGTCAAAACACAACCCCTGTTGTGTCTTTCATTCCTAATTTTCAGGTGTCTGACTCTCCAAATCACCAGAAATCAATGCAGCGGTCCTCTTCGATTTAAGTGCCACATTTGCTGTCATTACATTATTTGCTGCAGAATAAACCACACACAGAGGCAACTTTGTCTTGTTTCCATGAAAGCACAGATTTAATAATGGCCATCATCCTTGTTAATGCTGGCTATTAGCGCTATCTTTCTCTATCTATCTCTGGGCCTGCATTTCATCTTGCATCTAGGCCTTATCAGGATGCTGCAGTTGTCAATTAGCCTCATTATCTGCAAGGAAAAAGAGGCCCAGAACTGCTGGCTCATGCAATAGCTTTAGTGGTGATTACAAGAAGATGTGGCCACCTGAAAACAGTTCCATTTACAAGTGAAGAGTCTGCACTTTTTATTACAGTTGAGCTCCCTCCCTGATCAATCCCTTGCTGTGAGGCTGAAAAGGTGCTTCTGCATTGCATGACGTTGTATTTACATTTATCATCAGTGAGCTGGATAGGAATGTTACAGTCAGCTTCCAACCTTCCTTCTTAAAGCTCTTCTATTTGTTGGCTTATGAACTACAATGCTTTCCATATCTTTAATCTCCTTTAACAGATTTTTAAGACTGTCTGTTGCCAGTTAAGATAGACAGTCACAATATTTTAGTATTACCCTTTATTGTAAATACAATAAAAAAAAAAAAAAAGAAAAAAGCCTTCTTATTTTGCTTTAATGGGAATGACATCTTTGATTCCTTCTAGACCTCTCACCCTTACATCACTGAACTACTGGACACAGCAAGTAAAAGCTGCTACTGCTTGTGAGTGGTGTGTGATGTTACAAAAATGAAAAAATAATACAATACAAAGCTAAACTAAATCTCTTTGGGGCTTGGGCATCACTTTTGTACCATCATTGCTCTGCTCTTTCTGGTGTTTCTCTGCACAGGCACATGATATGCAGCTCGTGGACACAGCAAGGCAGAGATAACAAGCTCAGCTATAAATCTGCCAGAAACTAGGCAAGTAAAGCACTGTGTAACAAATCAAGGCACTCAAGGGCAGTCCAGCTTTAATTTGCTGTGTGTCATAACTGTTTGCTATTCGAGTGATCACAGAGATTATTCCCTGATTCGAGGGAAGAAATTTTTATGGTGATGATGGCAAAACCCTGGGCCAGGTTGGCCAGAGAGGTGGTGGATGAACCATCCCTGGAGACATCCCAGGCCAGGCTGGACGGGGCTCTGAGCAACCTGAGCTGGTGAAGATGTCCCTGCTCATGGCAGGGGTGGCACTGGGTGACTGTTCTATGATTCTTTCTCCAGCCATCCACTGCCTAAGCTAAAACAGACTCTCATGATACACAACACATTACAAGGCTCATAGAGGACAAATGGATATTTTTTGTCTTGAAGCAGATGCAAGTTCATGTGTGTGACCTTGACTTCAGGCCCACCATTACCCACCTCATGCTAGGTTTATTTGCGAATGAGTAATTATTGCCTGGCAAGACACAGCTGGGTATAATGAGTGATTCTGTAAAATAAAATCTGACTGGGAAGAAGGGCAGATTCTCAGGTCATAACTGGAAGACCTTGGCTAAGAAACAAAAACCTCATTGGAAAGACACCTACCAGAGTGAGATTAAGTTTATTTACATGCTAGGAAATTAAGCCTATTCAATTGACATTCCTTTGAGATTAGAGGCGTTCTGGACATACTGAAAGTGTTAACCAGATCTCAGAAAGAAGAGGCTGGAAATAGCTGTTTTACTGATGAAGAGAAAGGGGCTGGCTCAGGGGCTGACACCATCATTTTCTGATCTAGTTGTCATCTCTTCCAAATTTTCCACTTATTAAGCTACTTCTTCCACTCTCTGTGCTGTCCTGTTGCGCAGAATATACAGTTAGCAAGTTCCATCCAAAATGTGACTTTATTTTTCAACAGGATTAAATCCATGTCTGCTTCATTGACACCCAAAGCCTTCCTGGCCTGAAGGTGTCATTGCACTCTCTCTTTCCTGCCTATTCAGTTTTTTAGTGGCTTGGAAAGTAATAATTTTGGATTATTCTAGAATGACATTTGAACCATTTTCCCTAGTGGCTTGTGGCAACTAACACAGCTGAGATGTTTGTAAGCTTAAACTTCCTATGTAGCACTGTAGGGAAAGCAAACAAACAAATCAAAAAAACCCCAAACAATAAAACCCCATGTAAACAAAAAACAAACAAAATGGGCTCAGGAGTTCACAGATGAGAAGATATTGAAAATCACTGCTTTAGATTTACACTGAAGAAGACAAGAAAATTGGCAAACAGCTTGCTTTAATTTTCTGGACTCGTTGAAGATGAAACGTCTGCACAGGTAACACTACTGGTTTCCCAGGGAAGGCTACTTAGGTAGCACCCTGTAGGAATTGCTACCTACCTAAATGCTTTTAAAATCTTCATCTGATTGTCAGGAATATCAAATATGTTATATAAAATACTCCCCTTCTGTTTGTTTTGTTTTTTCTTTACCATTTTGACATTTATACTCACCTCTGCAGGAAAAATAATTTATGCTTGGAAATAATCTAAATACAAAAAAAAAGTCCAGAGCATACGGCTTTCTAAACATCACTGTGAACATCTAAACCTTCTGTAGCACTGAATTATCCAGTGGGTCAGGTGCTGTTAGCAGGTACCGTGCTTCTTTTCAGGGACACAGAATACAAACCCTGTATTTGTCCTGCATTGCAGGACTCTGTGATGAGCCATGTTGCGAGCACAGGGGATAATTATTATTTCACCAACACTTTGTTTTTTTATTCAGGAGTCCCAGAGCTGTTTGCTTCCTCCATAGAGCTAATTCTGATTAGTATTGCAAATTTCTGCCTATGATTCCCTTGTAGGTGCTGCGGAGTACTTCAAATGAGAACAATCACTGGCAATTTTACTTGGAGACAATGCTGTGCAATGGGAAATGATTGTGTTAAGCCAGACTGCTTGCCTGTCATGATTTGGGAAGCTCTTTGAAAAAAACCTGAAAGAAATGTCTGCAAAAATTGCAGTTCCAAAGCTTACAAAGTCTTTATTGCTAGTGATGACATTTTGGGGCCTTTTTTTCTAGATTTCCAATCTGTGTTCATTCAGAGCATTTCATTACCGTTCTAAGTGCAAAAGAGCAGAGTTGATAGAATGATGTACTTTATTCCTTGTAAGAAAGAACTAGAAATGAATAAAGGGAACATTTAGTGTTTGGAGGCACTGCAGCTGGAGTGTGTTTTCAAGCTTATTGCAGAAAACTGCTTAATGCTACAATGCTATTGCCTCCATGGTTCATTGAAATATTTATCAGCAAAATAGGTGCTTCAAAATTATCTGTGATAGTCACAAATATATAGAGAATCAACCTTCATTTTGGCCTCTCCATGCTGATGGCAAAACCTTAATGGGATGTGAGTTACCACAGATGAAGTGCCAGTTTCTAGTCCCTGAGAAAGCACCTGTGTCCACCAGTTGTGAAGTTATAACTTGTGTGTGTGTGATAATGTGTTTCCATTAGATTGGTAAAATATACTCCATATTTCAGCTACTTTGTTGGTGTTCTCCAGAGGAGACCAGACCATTTTTTTAATGGGGAAACTGAGGAAGTGAAGGAGAAAGGGTAAGACAAGGAGTAATGGTTTTAAACTAAACGGGAGGATATAAGGAGCAAATTGTTTGCGGTGAGCGTGGTGGAACACTGGCCCAGGTTGCCCAGAGAGGTGGTGGATGAACCATCCCTGGAGACATCCCAGGCCAGGCTGGACGGGGCTCTGAGCAGCCTGAGCTGGATGAAGATCTGGATTGGACTAGGTGAGCTTTGAAAGTCCCTTCCAACCCAAACTATTCTATGATTCTTGAAATAAGACAATACAATAACTCAGGCCACTGTCACGATTTCAACTCGGGTCTTTGATCCATCAAGCATAGATATCCCTTCAGGAAAATAATAACCTTGTTTTGGTTCTTAATGCATTTGCAGAATGTGTATTTTTGACTTAAAGTGGCATATACATGGAGAAATTGTTTTCGAAGATGAAATGATCCTATAGCAACTTTGTAATAGGCAAATTTATACTGTATACAGATCTAATAGTATTAAGTGTGCATATAGTTGGCAAAAAGCCGAGGATATCATGGGAGACATCTGAGGGATGTATTTTATCTCTGGCTGTTAAAGGCACTTAAAAGCAGCATGAGCAATGTGTATTATAGAAATTATTGACCTTAATTGAACTGAGTATGTGTACATATGGAAGAGGAAGCTGTAGTGATAGTCCCTCCACATTTGTACATGTAAACACTTATTCTGTAGTCATCGTCACTTAGTGGAACAAACATATCTTATATATTTATTTTCAAGAGAGATAAACTATTTTAAGAATCCCTTCTCTAAGAGGAAATGGGTTGAATCCTGGATTTTTATCTATGCCAATATTTCTAAAACCTTTCATTCACCACTTCTCATGAGGATGATGGCAAATTTACTCCTGAAGGTTGTGAGATGCTCAGATATGGCACTGCAGTATCTTCTGAAATAATGTAAATGAATCACAGGAACATCTGACAGACATCTTTGGACATCTTTGGAAACGTCCACAGAAGAATGAGAAGATGACAGAAGGAAGTGAAATACAATACACAGGCAGATTTTACCAGCATCTTTAAAGCAGCAGCACAGGTGGACAGAAGCCAGAGGAATGAAAAATAGAAGAGAGGTAAAACCAGCTACAATTGGATAAAGTGCAAAGATCAGAACTGATTGAAGAGAGGATGTTGTAACCTTTGTACAAGGTTTTAGACTAAAATTAATAAGAAAGGAATTAGGCTGTAAGGCAGACATTTAGTGAATTAATGGTATGTTGATAAAAAAAGAAAAAGAAAAGTAGTTATTTGTCCTGGACACAGATAGCATTTGATTCTTGCTAATCTTGTTATTGCAGGGCAAAAATCCCTCATAAACCACCGATTTCTTTAGGATGAGAATGTGTTATATTCACCTTCCGTTGTGTCAACCTGCGAGGATCAGACTGTGCTTTGACTGGAGAGCAGAAACAAAGCTGGTGTTTAAAATAAGCAATATGTGAGGAACTCTTTGTTTCAAATGTAGAGTGTATCTAGAGCTAAGCAAAATCCTGAGATAAAATTGCTGTGACAAAAATACAAAAGAAGTCATATTAAATCTGTTGGCTTTATGCACTGTTTATTGTGGGATTATGTAAAACAAGCACAAAATATTAATAAAAAAGGAAGTTAGACAGCTCAAAGATAAAAGAGAGTGCTAATGAATCATTTTTGGGAGCTTTTCCCTGAAGTGACACTCCACCACGTCATGTTTCTGCCATGCTAGTGTGTGAAGTATGAGGTCTTATGTTCTGCATAACTTTTATTTTTAGTAATTATGTAACTCACTTTCTGTTTTGCTTTCTGCAACATGTATTTCTCTGTGTAACTCTAAGAACATTCATTGTCACTGTTGAAAGAGAACTGAGAAATTCAAGAAACCCATACCTTATATAAAGAAATGATAAGAACTTCAATAAGGGAAGTGGTAAATCCCAGCACTGAATAGAAAACCAGATACAGATATGAACAGAGGGTGCAGGTTTTGTTTGTTTGTTTCTTCATTTAATTCATTGATTGTTATTATTACAGCAGAATATAAGATTAACAGGCTTTCTTTCCAGGAATCTATGAGAACATAGGAATCTCCTAATTTCATCATATCCTTTACCCATCTAAGCCAGTCTTCAGTTTACCCAAGGCAAGGTATGTTAGATGAAAGTGTAAGAATCTAATGCCTAGGGCAATACTACTTCTGTGTTATTCTTGTCGTGGCTTTCAGCAATTTGGGTCTGATTTAAGTGTTCAAGCAATAGCTTTAACATACCCTATTACATTTATTTCATCATTATTAAAGTTTCCTCTGGATAATCTTGACATTTTTCTTATTTTCCAGTTTATTCCATTCTGAATTTTATGATTTTTCTATATTTTTTTTTTCTTTACAGAAATGCATTTTACTACTAAAATCTTGTCTTACAAAGTATTTCCTTTTATCAGGTTCGAGTGCCTCACCTTTTCATTCCTCTGACCTTCATAAGCTACTAAATTTTATTCAGTTATTGAAGCCGATGTTTTATGTTTGGATAAAACATCTCCTTAAAGTGACAAATGGACTTTTCTTGGAGACATCTAGGCTGGGATTAATCTCACCCATCTTTAGATGTTGGCTGCATAGGTACCTTTTTCTGACCAAGGTTCCTTCAAAGTTAGTACAGACAAATAACACTTTTAGGGTGTGTTTTTTCTCATTTATTTTACATGCCTCTCTTAGGTTGAGGTGATTCATACGCTGATTTCTGGTGACTGTATGAACTAGATTTCTTTTGACTAGGAAGGCAAACAGGGATTAGCTCAGCTACAGGCACTTACATCGCAGGTAGACCAAACCTTTGATTACACAAACCCCTTAGAGATTAAGAACCTTCCTGTTCCTCTGGTACATTATTCCAGTGTTTAATTATGCTAATTATTTAAGAAAGCATTTTTCATTTCTGAAATGCATTTGTCTGGCTTTTGCTTCCAGTCACTAGCTTTTCTGTTTTTCTTTTCTCTGCTAGGTTTGACAGACTCTAAGGAGCAAGTGTACTCTTGTTGTGAATATTTAATCTAATCTAATGTTTTCATATGTTCATGTTGCAGGAGATGAAGACAGAAATTTTGAATGAATCTGCCTTTGATTCTTTGCCTAGTATTTTCATGCTCAGAGAAGGGAAATGGATTGTCAGGGATGCTATTGTCCCTTGTAGGAGATCAGATTTCATACCAATATACACTAGACTATAAAGAGCCTCATGAAACATGGGAACAGCAGAAGAGATACCTACTAGAAGTCAAAGGAAAAAAGATTTTTAGTGTTTTCATATTTGATTTAAGACAATCGGCTTTCATCCAAATGTAGAGGAAGGCAATTTAAACAGAAAAGAAAAAAAATACATATACAGGGAAAAGACAGAGAAAAAAAAAGAACATACCTGAATGTAATTACCAGTTATGTTCTAATGACAAAGCATATTCATTATTAGAGTCTGCCTCACTAAATGATGACAAACTACTACTAGGAACAGTCCAGCTATTCCTTTGATGCGAGTGCAAGTAGGAGATATTTTGTGATGGTTAAAGTCCCATCTTTGTTCACTGCTAATGACTCATATTGGAAGGTACTATTTCACATAATAAATGCTATGTAGCACCTGGGAACCAAGACAGTGTGTTAAGAAAAACAAATCTGTGTAATAAAAGGAGAAAGAAATTGAGGCAGTGAAGAAGTTCGGTAAGAAATCTAACCAAACCAAATTTCATTCTCTAGATAAGAGATGATTTCCATGTTACATGTGAAGAATTGCATCAGGTAAAACAGCCACCAGGCACCAGTCCCACATGAGAAAACTCCATGAGTAGCATTTGCAGAAAGCAACAATAAGCTCCTTCTGTTAAAATCTTTTCATTATGGCTTGACTAACACAGATTTGATACTCAGGGTAGTCATACACCTTCCGCAGCCCACACTAGAGTGTTATTTCCTTCCATCTTCTCCTCTTTGGAAGGAAAAGAGATTTGCCCTTCATCTTCTATAGCTGAATCTCCTTTGAAAGGTATCTCATGCCAGAAGAGAACACCAGATATTAGACTTAAGTAATTTTGAGTGCCAGAGTCAGACAATGACCACGATTGGATGATCCTCACCTCACAAAGAGGAGTGCAGTAAGGAAATTAACTCAAGACATCCTGTCAGAGAAATTAGAAGAAAGGTTAGGGGAGCCATCTGTCTATGCCAGGAGATAAAGGAAAAGCAGAGTCATCCAAAGTGACAAAAACAGCTTATAAATCAAGATAGTTCAGATGGGAAGTGTGACCTTTGAATTTAGCCACAAGCTGGTCATTCATAACTCTAGTAAGAGCTGTCTAAGGAGGATCTAATGCATCTTTCAGCTGCTGCAAAAGAAGACTTGGTCTGAAAGATGAAAGAAGGTGTGTATGAGTCAGAGATGGAAGCTGGATAGATCAGTGATTTCTTCCTCAGATCTGCTTCACTATTGTTGTTATTATGCGTTAATTAAAGGGAAGTTGTCTGGATCAAGGCTTAGGCCACAAAGCCTAAAGCCATCAACCTGCAAGGCAAAAATTCCCTTGTGGACTCACCTTCCATCACCTTTTAGGTTAGAAGTTCAAAGTGAAAATTTTTGCTGGTGGCTTTGGTTTTAAGAAAAGATTTTAGAAATTCTGATAGGTATCTACACTCTTTAGATAGAATAAAAACCCCTGAAAGGAGACATCTGCTTATCATTCACGTTCTGATAAATGTCCATGAAGGTTTGTATGATTGTGGAGGGCTCTTTCCACACCTCTTGGCAAGTAGAAACTACAGACAATTTTCTGCCTTCAGAGAACACTTCTTCTAAGATTTTTGTCTTAGGCTCTTTATGTCACTACAATATCCACTATTCTAAGATACATACCTATAAGGAATACTCCTTATGCCTGTTTTTATTTCTGGTTCTGTGATCTCTTTTGAAACAATCACAAATTCTTACAAAAATGCTATTCATAAAAGCTTTATATATATCGAGCTTCTTTATATTTGTAGGTAGAAATTCAGAGAGATTTGTCAATGAATCTTTCTGCAAACAATTAGCTGCTGATTTCTGGATTACAAAAGAAGACATAGGTGTATGTGCCTTGCTACATTATTGCTGCTTTTTCCAATTCTTTATACAGATAGTCAAAGTCATTTACTTCTGGTGCTACTTAAAGTCAACTGTCTCATCAGACTATCTCACCACTCCTCCTGAAGCTGCTGTCCCTCCCAACAAACAAAACAAGCCAAGAAGAAGACAAGAATATTTCCTGGAAAACCACAATTTTCTCTTCTAAACATCCTGCTGACACTTATGGATTGGCCAGAGCTCTGAGCAAACTCACTGAATCGGTGGGAAATCTCATAACAGCAAAGTGAAGGACAAGAATAAGTGTTCTCAGGACTGTGACCCTAACAACAGCCTTGAGAGCCCTTCCCTGCCTCCACACAGCACTGCCAGCTTTATTTTATCTGTAATGTGCTTGAGCAGGACATGAGTCACAGCTCAGAGGTTGCCCCTAAGTGTTTCTCAGCACTTCATTGCTGCTTTCCATTTCTGACCAGAGCCAGCAATTCCCAGTGAAGCTTCTTCCTCACCTTCCTAGAAGGCAGAAGACTTAATTCATCTGTGATTATTTGTTCTTGGATGCAAATAGTCTGGGACCCAGGCTTCCAGGAACTAAGAAAATGAAGAGAAGCCAGTAGACTGGCTCTCAACTCAACTGGGCAGTGGTAATACCAGCTGCTGTCTTCTATCTGAAACTTCAGTCTGACTTCAGATGTGACACCAGCAGGCTGATAGGCTCATGATGACAAAATCAAGTGCCCCAACCTGGCCTTTAAGTGAAGACTGAACAACAGACTCTTTCCACACCCTTGTATTGGATGTGTTCGTCCTTAAACATCAGCAGCTTTGTTTCCTGTAAGGAGTAGTGCAACTTCTTGTGTCCTGTGCTCTTTGAGGCATTGCATATCTATTTCTCCTGCCCTGTGATAAAGAACATAATATCTATTTCCCTTACTGAGTGCCAGGTATGCAGATGCAGTGTGACCATTGGTGGTTTCTCTTCTGTTTCCCAGTTTGTCTAGATTTGGGAAAGAGGCAAACTCCTCGGTGTTTCATTAAGGACATGGGGAAAACTTCCGCCTGTACAGAAGTTTAGATCTGAGTGGTAGAAAGTGGATATTATCTCCCAAGTTGCTTGTTTTTGACATTTGTCTCCCCCTTTAGCATCATTTGATGTAGTGTTTCTTGTTTCTTCTGTGGTTGCATCTGCATGACTAGACATGTCTTACCATTTAAAACAAAGATGCATCCACAACTAGTTGTTGTTATTTATGCTACTCATGTTTCTCATTGCTTCACTCCTCATTCAAAAATCCAGAAAAAAAGCCCAACAACCCACCCCAGTCTTAAGGGAAAGGATCAGGTGTGGTTGAAATTAAGTAATACTCACTATAATCATTAACAACTAATTTATTTAGAGAGCTTGCATTTTTTTTTTTTTTAGAAGCTCCAAACTCAAACAAATTTTACTGTTTTTGCCAAATTTTCTGCAGAACTTTGATGGGTTTCCAAGACTGGTTTGAAGTTTAGTATGGATGTTGAACCTGAAATCCACACACACTGCCATTTATTTATCAAATCAAGGAACAGAATTGTTGCAAAATTCAACTGAAAATCAAACCAAGTTTTCTTAAGAAAGTTTATTGACTGAGCATAGACATCTGAGTACTTTCCACTCACAGAAATGCTTTAGAGATCATAATTAGAAAAATGGACAGGAAAATAACACTTGAGAGACAGGTATCTGAGAAGAGAATAGCTCACCTGCCAGAAATCCCACCAGTAAAAGTATTGCTTGCAAGTTATTTGTTTGTGCCTAAGAACAAGTGAGACCTTCTTTCACAGATGGCACCTCTGCAAATAATAGTAATTCTTATACCTGAAAGTACTACTTGGGTTGCTTATGTGGTAATCACACTACACATTTCTCCCTTAGAACCCAAATCATTTTAATGTAATTTAGAGTGTAGACACTGTGAGGAGTTTTTCAGAAGTACCCTGCCAATCACAGGAGGAGTCTGTCTCCAGAAACAGAGATGATAGAGCAAGGAAAGTCCTAGAAAAGCAATTAAGTGTCTAAAATGCAGTAGGATGGATCTTGGCCACATGGCAATAGAGGGGTTATAAGTAGAACTGCAAGAAATTTGGAGCTTTTAGTTCAGATCAGAACAGTGATTTATATAATAAATTATATAAGACATATTTATAGATTGATATATTTATGATTTCATATATCTAAAGCATATTTTTGCCCACACAGTCTGAAAAAAAGTAAAAAAAATTAATTCCAGATCGATTCAAGCATTTTGTTAAACATGTCAAAATGGAGACCAAACTGTCAAAGCATTTCATTTAGCAAGTATTGAAATGAAACCTCTCTATTCCTTTTTTTTTTTCCTTATTCATCAGGTACACCTGATTACACAATACATTAGTTCCTTAAAACTGCATTTTTGTCATAGTTTGTCCCAATTATTTGTTGTTCCAATTACAGACCCTAGGGTGGAAATTTGAGTGTTGAGGTACATTGAGGTGAGAACATCAATAACATTATATATTTCTGAAAGATGTCAAATGAAACCTTTGCTTTAGATATCTAAATCTCTAAAAACAGAGATATCTAATCTGTAAACCATCACTTGGTAGTTTCCAGCAATTCATACTCAGGAGTGGTGAGATGTTACTACTTTCTGAATATGTACCTGAATCTTCTGTTTGAAGTAACTTTTCTCCAAACAAAGTTGGCAGAAACAATGATGTCTGAGCTTCCCAGATGCCAGTGTAGCTGTGTGAGCTGTTTGTATCATAGTTTAGTGACCAGACTCAAAACCTCGTCAATTTTGGCCAATGGATTGAGTGACAAGGTGCATACAACAACATAAAATGTAAGAATGTCTCACTGAGCTAGGCCAGAAATCGGCATGTAACCTTGCAAGTCCCTAGAAAGAACAAAAGCAAGAGGCAAGCACCGAGGTATAAATGCCTTAAATTATCTCCCAGAATTATCTTTCTGAGCCAGACGTGGTCTTGTGGTATATAATTGTCTTTGTCAACTTTTCCTCCATGGATTTGCTTTGAGCTATTGGGAGCTTCTAGCATCTGCCAGGTCATATAACATTTTTGGTTAATGTTTTGTATTGTTTTGAACCAGGCCTCTCTGATTTTTGTTTGGTACATTTTCATTCTTGCACTAGGAAAGACAGTGGACATTTTTTCCTTATTCACTTTCTCAGTGCCATTTTTTATATACCTCCACTATTTTCCTTCTCAGTAGTGTCTATGGAAAGCTGAAGAATCCTGATCTAGCCAGTTTTTAAAGTCATTCATCCTATGCATTTAATCCCCTTGATGACCTCCTGCTGTGTCTTTTCCATTTCTACTTTGCCCATTTTCTCTCTATCACAGAAACTCACATTCCCTTCTGTTCACTCCTTTTAGTGGGGATGCAGCTTTCACTGGAATGATTCACACAATGTAATTTCTTTAAACAGCTGATCATGAATCACAAGAGTTTGTCAGAGGGCTTATTTACCTGAGAAGGTGAAAGAACAAATTCTGCTCTCCTGCCAAGTGGGGCTGGGGCTCCAAGACGAGGAGGTAAGTCAGATAGAGAAAATAACTCTGAGTTTATTGGTACCTGTACTCTTGACTTCAAAAAATGTAGGATACTGGAGCCTTGAGTTGGTCACCTGAACTATACACTTTTTTAGTAGACCAAGTGTATCTAAGACATTCCCTTGAGACAGCAGATAAAATACAAGAGCTGCAGAAGACCCGTGGTCTCCTGAAGTAGCATTTGTTGCAAGAGAAGGTCCTCTAGAACATCTCAAAAGGCACTGGATACTTCTTTCTAGGCAGTTGTTTGTAACTTAAAAGTTACTGAAGATGAAGATATTAAAAGAGCCAACAGAGTCCAAGGAGCTGTTCAGTTTCTATGGTAGGGTTAGCTCAGCATATCCTTGGTCTTCACAGACTGTAAGACTAGATCTCTATTGGCTATAGTGGGAGCATACTACCTCACATACCACCTGCATTCATCTGTCAGTCTGCAAAGAGACTCCCATCCTTTGTCCCTGGGATGTTGTACCTTGCTATGTGGCAGTCTGTGAAGGCTGGTCAAGGTAACGTATGGCTACCACCATTTGGATAAGCATGGCCTTCTTTTTAGCTGGCCTGCAAGCTGGCTCGCAGACCATGCCTTCCAGTCATGGCCAACTTCTGGTGGCGATTTCTGCACTTGCAGAACTCTGAGGCAGAGACAGGTTAGCACTACCTGCATGCACGGCCAACCAAGCTTAATGTGTGTCCTCGCTCCCTTCATTTTTCAGAGTAGTCAAATAAAGTATTCTGGAGCACAATATGTGTGAGGGAAGAGAGGGGAGGTGGTGATGGAAGGTACAGTTGTTCTCCAATAAACCTCATTACAGTGCTGGGGGAGGCGAAGAAAGGGTAGATACACAAATCAAGGGCTTTGATTCAATTAAACTCCCTTTGAGGACTGTCAGATCAACAGCCTCCCATCCAGTCAGCTGGGACTGAATTTACAGCACCTCAGCTTCCCACTGATGGCTGCTGTGCCCCAAGACTGATGGTGTGCAAAAAGAGACTGGGCAACACCCTCAGACACATGGTGTGAGCTGTGAGGTTGTCATATGCAGGGACAGGAGCTGGATTTGATCCTTGTGGGTCCCTTCCAACTCAGGACATTCTATGATTCTACTTCCCAGCATCCTGAGGTACACACCCCTGGGGGGTTAAGATGCCTTGTATTTACTAAAAGGTAAGAGTAGACACAAACCAGGGTATCTACTGCTCTTTAAGTTCACAATTTGAGTTACCACCTTCTAACATAGTGATATAGACCTTTGCATACACACCAAGTGTGTCCCAGTTAATTGCAGCAAGTGCAATATTTAGCATTCTGCCTTCTCCCTGGCTGTGGATACGGTTCTACTAGTAGAAATCTCTTAAAACAGTACAGCTCATCTACATAGCTAGAAAGGGAGCAAAATGACTGTTGTTGTCTGTATAAATAGCTGATTTCTCCCACTATCTACCTCCACCAGATCTTGTCCTCAGGAGCCAAGGGATGTCTCTTTCTAAATGTAAGAAATCTACTGGTTGGTAGGAAGTGACTGAGGAACGTGCAGACCCATCTGGGATCTCAGCTGCAGCACAGGAGAGCTTTCCTTTCCTCTGGGTCTCTTTTTTGATCCCCAGCACAGCCGATCATCACATCAGAGGTTCTGCACGCTGATAAGTTCTGGCAGACATGATTTTAGTGTGGGTGGGAGGCTATGGCACTACCTGGGGGTACTTCTTGTTTTGACAGATGGGAACAAGCCAACTGAGTCTCAATATTTCAGGCCTGTCAAACCTGATAGTGAAAGAGGAATTCACAGAATCACAGGATGGTTGGGCTTGGAAGGGACCTCTGGAGATCACCTAGTCCAACCCACCTACTAAAGCAGGTTCACCAGAGCAGATCACACAGGAATGTGTCCAGGTGGGTTTGAATGCCTCCAGAGAAGGAGACTCCACAACCTTTCTGGGCATCCTGTTCCAGGGCTCTGGCACCTCAAAGCAAAGAAGTTTCTCTTCACATTCAGGTGGAAACTCCTGTTCTTCAGCCTGTGCCCATTGGCCCTCATCCTGTCATTGGGCACCACTGAACAGAGCCTGGTCCATCCTCTTGACACCCACCCTGGAGATATTTATAAACATTGATGAGATTCCCTCTCAGCTTCTCTTCTCCAGCTGAACAGCCACAGCTATCTCAGTCTCTCCTCATAGGAAAGGTGTTCTAGGCCACCCTATCATCTTGTAGCTCTCTGCTGGACTCCCTCCAGTAATTCCTAGTTCTTTGTAAACTGGGGAGCCCAGAACTGGACGCAGAGGGGGAGGAACAACCTCCCTTGACCTCCTGGTCACACCTGGTCCTCCTAATGCACCCCAGGTACCATTGGCCTCTTGGCCACCAGGGCACATTTTGTGACTCATGGTCAACCTGTTGTCAACCAGAACTCCCAAGTCCTTCACTGCAAAGCTGCTTTCCAGCAGGTCTGCCCCTAACCTGTACTGGTCTGTGGGTTTATTCCTCTGTAATAATTAATTGATCTAATTAAACCTTGGAGGTCTACTTTGTGGTGGTGTTGACAAGCTGGGCTAGTGTTCCCAGAGTGTCTAACTTTAATTCAGTCTCAACAAAGACTCCGGCAGCCAGCTTACCAGTGCCTTGCCCCTGTGTAGGATGACAGATGTGTGGCTCTCTAGGTGATGTAGCAGCAACTCACAGTTTTCTTTCAGGTAGTCTTCTCCTGCCCTGTCGGTCTCTCATGCTAGCCAAGATAACAGCTATTATGCTTCACACACACTTAAATAATGAAGTGCTATTTAATAGAATTTAATAGACTGCTCATGAGGATAACAATAAAGACCATTTGCCTGAAAATGGCTTGGTTGTTTTCTCCTAAAGAAAAATTGTCTTATTCGGAGAACAAAGTTCTTAAATAGACTCTCCTGACTACTTCAGTAGGAAACCTGATATGAATACCAGCTGAGATCATCTAAGGCAGTCCAACTGCGGCTGGATATGGGCCACTAGATGATTCTCTTGGCCCCTTGCCCTTCTCCTGGGAAAGATAAAGAGCAGATGTTGGAGCAGTACATAATAAATGAACAGCTGGGAGTCTTCTTCCACACTTACCAAACCAAGACAACATTTTATAGTGGGGCTTCGGTTTTTTAGGTAGGACTGCTATAAATTCTGGAAGTTTCGAGGAGACACAGCTGGGATATTTTTGTTTTCTGTGAGTTGTTCTTTTTTTTGGTGGGGGAAGGTACTTTAGGTCTGCAGAGTGAATATAGATGCTTTTTCATGGGAAGAACAAACATTTTGCTGTGGAGTTGTTTTTTTTGTCCTACATCTTACCCTTTAGGATGCAGAAAAATAAGTCGTGCTGAGATACACCTGACTAACAAATAGATGTCGACATCTGATTGAGTTGTCAGTCATGGCTCCCTTTAGGAAAATAGTCAGGTATTTTATACTATGTAGACATATAAAGTAGGTGCAATGGATTACATCCTCTTGTTAATGTCTACATAGAGTGCACAGGCTGATTAGCTCAGCTGTGCAGTGTAAACATGTACATCTTTTGTTTTCTTTTTTGCCCCTTGTATTTACTGAGGTTACTTAAAGCTGTGAGATATCACTAGAGAAAATAATTGGGTCAGGGATTTTCGCACAGAACGTTCAATGGATGTTGCTTCTTTTATGGCCAAATTACCTTTTTTTCTCCCTCGTTTGAATTGGGAGCAGAGTAAAAGCAAGGAGGATTTGAAATGAATTTACTTGTTCAGAGAAATGGAAGGTGGGAAATGCAGAAAATGAAGGGGAAGTGGTAAAAGATCAACAAACGAAAGGGCTTCCACAGTGGGAAGGGCAAAATTATTAGGATCCCAGGTGTTGTGAGATTTCAGGTTAATTAGAAGAACCTCATCAGCAGGCAGCTGCTCTTACAACACAGGTGTCAGAAAATTTGGCTAAGGATGTGGGCATTCAGGATCTCACCTTCTTGATGTGGATCTGTGGGGCCTGAGAGTAGCATGACTGGCAGCAACAAAAAGCAGCGTGGTACCAAGTGTCTCCATGGGATGCTCTGGCAGAAGGCTATTCTAGGCCTGCTATAGATGTTCAGACACTTTGAGCAATCATTTTCCAGGTCTTGAGAGCTTTCCTTTGAGTGCTACTCTCTGCAGAAGGGACCAGCAACTGGGTGCTTTTGTGCACTTACCTTGCAGCGTTCATGTGCCATCAGGCTCTTTTTCAGATACAAGTCAAAGGAACGAGCTGGACATCCCTTCCCTCCTCACCAGCAATCTCAGCCCTCTCTACAGTTCCACTCCACTGATTTTCCAGCAACAGGTACCGCTCCTGCACAGCTGTTGCAGGGATCTTATTGCTGTGTAGCTCTGGGGCAATGCAGAACAGCGCAGATGCTGATGTTCTTGTGCAGTCACATCCCTTCCTGGGTGTCTGTGTCTGCTGTGGGAGAGCAGATCCTTTCCCCAAGCTCAGAGGGCTCATCCGGGACACGGGCCACCTGCAAATACCATCTGCAAAATGCTGTTTCTAGGTGAAATTCCCGCTTCACTTCACCTCAGTTCCCCTCCCTGCCATCTCCAGCTACTTTATTGCTTTTCTTTGCAATCAACTCTCCTGCAGCTGAGGGAAAAATTATGTCCCTTCATCCTCCCTTTCACATATCGCCTCTCCCTTCCAGCAGCAATGCCATCCTCCCTCCCATCACCGTGTTTTGCTGACCCTGTCACACTAATTAAAAAAAGAAATAAAATCTCCGGGACAGCAGAAACGGCGCTTAGGTGACAGGGAGAAGGAGGAATTGGGGGAGGTAGGAGGAGGAAAGAAAAAGGGGAGGAAAAAAAAAAGAAAAGTGCTTGATTTAAGAAACTTAATTTGAATAAACCCCTCCTCCCGCTCGTCCTCATTGGTTTTCTTCTCCTCCTCCATATTAATGAGACTAGCCAAGGAAAAGCTATTGGTTCCATGTCCCTTTTCCTTTCCTCAGGCACTTGTGGGAGGAGGTGTTTGCATTTCTCCGCAGGACCAGCTCGCTTTGCAGAGCATTGTCTGGGTATGAGAATCACACGCACAGAAATACAGGGGCGAGCACACCAGAGTCTTGACTCGCAGACAGAGCATCTGATCCAGCCTGAATACTCTTCTCCTTCCCCCACACCATCCCTTACTTCCCAAGCACGAGTAATCCCCCCCTAGGAATAATAATAATAATAAAAAGCAGGGAAAAAAAAAAAAGAAGAAAGTTTGTAAATCCCCTGCCTTCCTTTTTATTCCGGGAGGTTTTTGTCTTGCTTTTTTATTTTTATTTATTTATTATTTTTTATTTTGTATTTAGCCATGGCAAATTCCTTCACGGCCAGAACCTGGCCCATCCCCTGAGCAAAGGCAGCCTGGACATGACCGACAGGCGAGGGAGGAGGAATTTGGATTCCCTTCGGAGGCACCGACCCCTCCTCCGCCCGGTACGAGCGAGGCGGGGGGAACCGGGCTCCGGCCGCTCCCTCCCACCGCGGGCAGCCGGGGCTGGGCAGGTTCTGCCGGGGAACCGGTCACTGTCCCCCCCGCCGCTGGCTCTGACCCCACCGGTACCCGCCCCTCCCCGGCACGACGGGGATGCAGCATCTCCAGCACCCGGACGGATCCTTGCTGCAATGGTAAGTGCATTTCTCCGGTCTCTCCCCCAGCCTTCACCCCGGGGTGGCGCCGCTCCGGTTCCCCCGCCGGGCTCTGCCCCGTTCGGCCGCATCCCGGAGATGCCAAAGCTCCGTTATTGCAGCCGGCGGGGGAAAAAAACCCCTCCGGTTTGTCTTAGAGTGACATTGATTTACCGGCTCTTCCCTCATCTTCCCCAGGTCCTGGGAATACTTCTTTTGGGAGAAATTGCATGCAGGCTTTTTGCCTTCATCCTCAGAGCTGCAGGCTCTGAGGATGCGTCCGCGAAATGGGTTTGATTCTTTTCAAACAAATAAATCTCCCTTTGCAAGTGGTGACAGGTTAACGTGCTCGCTATGGGAATTACGTCTGTTTTTTAACATAATATGGCTGGTAAATAAAACCTGATTGCTAACAGACCTGCTGCTGCTGTTTAGCATTTTCGAGCTCCAGGCTCCCTTTGCAGCTCTGCATCTTCACCTGCCGCAGAAACTCTGATTCACCCTTCAAGCAGTGCACCAGGACTCCTCTATTTTAACTGTGGGGTAGTAGTAAAAATTGCTGTTAATGTGCCTTTGACCTCTGCTCGCATGCTTCTGTGCACTTCTCCTTATCAGTATTTGAACAGCTGGTTCTAATAATACCATCTTTATGCAAAGCACATCTTAAGTCAGAGGGATAGCATACAGGACAGATGCTTTAACGCTTTGCTGTGAATTTAGCATGTGAACAGTTCGGTTATGTATTGGAATCTGAAGAGTTTACAGCCAGGGAGAGCAAGATAATGCAGCATGATGTTCAGGACTGGAAAATGCATGGGGAAAAAAAAAGAGAGAGATTTGTTTGGTGACTACTGGTGTTTATGACTAGACGATCACCCTACTTACACAGAAGCAGGTCTGGAAGAACTCCCTGGAAGTCAGTGGCTTTCCTCTGCATCTCATCTGCTGGTAAACAGAATCTGGCCTTTAGCTTGAAGAATATATTGAGGTAGCACTGGAGGTAATGATACTAATGATAAAAAAAATATTAATCAAAGTGAATAAGGCAGCAAAGTGACCTGATTCTTTCCTAGGGTATTACAGATTACCATCCGTCTTTTGTATCTTAATTATAGTGCGAGTGTTGGACTGATATGGCAATATGCGACGTAACTGAAGTAGCATTTGTTTGTTAGTTTGTTTGAAATCTGTTGGAGTCAACAAACAACAAATGAATTTTCATTTGATGTTATTTGGGCACACAGCCGTCTCACTTCTCTATTCAGCGTATGCAACGCTGGTCAGGTACAGTGGGGAAACGTTTCTGTACATAACACATGCTAATCAATGATGGGAATGAGTGGGAATGGATGGGAATGGATGATTACTTAAGGTTACCATCAATGACAGCACGAAGGCAAACTCCTTAAAGTAGTGTTGGTATAGCTACAGAGAAAAAATGTGTTATACAAGCGTCTGTATCGGGCTAATGCAAAACACACTGGAGCTGTCTTGAAAGAAGTTGTCCTATAGGATGGGCAAGACAACACTGCTCCATTTTGATGAATAATTAAGGAATATTATTCAGTGCCATAATGGGAGTTTAGATTAAAGTTGATATCTCTGCTTGAGTCTTGGTTGCAGTTCTGGGTTATGGTCTTCTACCTTTTTTCCTCCTGTTTCTATGTGCCGAGGGCAATGGTTGCTGCTCATTCAGGACAGATACAATTGATCTGTTATTGTACTGGCAATTTACCCCGGACATCATGAAGCGGAAGGCTTCTGTTATTTTGTTTTCTTCTACCGAAGGCATGTGTGCAGTGACTGGGAGGATAACCATTGGCACTGAACAGACTCCAAGGTCATGCGAGGCTTTATATTTACCTTTAAATAGGGAAAGAGCTTTGTGATTGCTCCTTCGCTATGGTGTTTCATCATTCGTTGGGGTCCCTACAAGAAAACGAGGGCTCCTTCTTCCCTGTAGATTTAAGATGTCTGCTGTTTGTGTGGTGGTGCCACAGCCACATGGAGCTCTCTAGATCTGCTATTGTTGGTATATATGTGAAGCTCATAAACACAAAGGCAGATGCTTTGTTGTGGTATGTTACCAGGGAGAGAAAAACAGAGATTTCTGAGGTTGTGGGTTGCACTGTTGATCACGTTCAGACCTTTGCTCATCACATCTCTCTTCATTTGGCTGACTGAGCCAGCATGGAGAGATTTTTTCTGGGGTTGAGTTCCATATGTGCCTACGCCTTTGATAAGTTAAGACCTGTGTCCCCAAGCTGATTCATTTCAGTGTAGCAGATTTTGTTTTCCTTTCCTTCCTTCTGAGCACACTTAGTACAAACAGTCTAATTCCTAAATTAGCTCGGATTATCTTTTAATGAAAGCAGAATATTTGAGTTAAGAAGCATTGAGAAAAAGTAAACTCAGGACAGGATCATGCTGCAACTCATATTTGACGGAAAGACCTGCAGAAATATCAGGTCTTACAGTCACTCCTGACTTAAGAAAGGAGTTATTTATTTGTCACAGTTCTCAGGAGAGGTAAACTGATATCAGGACATAGAAGCCAGTGGAGATACTGAATTTTACTTCACTCCGCTACTTGGCCCATAGACCACAGGCTCAATCTTTAAGTCAGCAAAGTGTATTTTTGCTTTGGCTCATGTTCCTTTGTTTCCATTCCCTGTCCTCCTTTCACATCCAGCCATCCCATACCACCTGTGAAGATAGCAGGGTAAGATTTGTTAGACACTGCAGTCGACAGGATTTTGGAATGAATCTTCCACATCGGTGCAAAAGTAGAACAACTCTGCTGAAAGAGATGTAAACGCACCAGTGTGGAACTCCCTCTTTTTTCCTATTCGCTACT
This sequence comes from Streptopelia decaocto, assembly GCF_964273445.1. Taxonomy (NCBI): domain Eukaryota; kingdom Metazoa; phylum Chordata; class Aves; order Columbiformes; family Columbidae; genus Streptopelia; species Streptopelia decaocto. Next base: position 159,935,306 of record NC_138655.1, read on the forward strand.
TTAAAGTCATCTTTGCTGATAGTATATCATCAGGGATAGCTGTAACACCACTCTGAGTCCCCTTGCTACTTTATATATACAGCATTCCTGGATGAAATACTTTTCCAGTTCCCTCTGTGCTAAACTTGTAGTGTTCTTAAGAAATGCTTTGCATACAGAAAAGTATTTGGTAGTTTTCCACTATGCTAGCAAGCACTAGAATTCAGGTCTCTGTGGTGGCTGTTGAAACGCTGTTTGGATTGTAATTGAGTGGGCACAAATATAAGGGAAGAAAGGCAGAATTTTTGCAGAATGCTTCATGACAATGTCCAGTCCTCACCTCGTTGCTTTGCTTGCATTTTATTCTCTGGCCACCTTTTGCTCTCTCAATTTCTTGATCTGTCTTCTTAGGTTTGAACTTTTGTCTCCGCAAGATAAAGAACTTTTGTAAAATCAGATTGCTCAAGTCTTATGTAATTCACTGCAATTCATTGATTGTATCCACATGAAAGCTGATGGGTTCATCTGTAGAGTAGCCAGACTAATAATTTCAGGGTAGAACTTCTTAAGAGGCACTAAATCATTCAGTCTCCCAAACAAAAAGTAAAAGCATCGTCACACAGAGCATTTTGAGGTAACATGGCTGTTGTGCTGAGGAATATTCCCTTGGAAAAATTCCTGCAGAAATATCCAGCTGAAGTTGCAGGGACTCCTGCCTGTGATTCTGATTTAGGATACTGTTGAATCCAAATTCTTCTGAGATAATAATCTCATGAAATGAGCTGGTTTACATTTGACATTAGACTTTATCTGCCCTTCAGACATCTTGACAGTCTCGTTCCTGCTCATTCAGGTGTCACATTTTAGTCTTAGATGGCTCAAGGTAGGACTATGTTGTGCAACTGCTCTGATCTATTTATTTGACAGATTCCTTATTAAAAAAAAAATAAAGGTATTAAAACTTCTGCTTAATACTACTGCTTAACACCCTCCCCCAACAAATTAAAGCAATAATTCTAATTTTTGTTAGCGTAACTCGTAATCCACTCTAACACTGACATATTTATATGGTCTAATTAGTCTTTTTCTTAATAATAGTTATGGCAATAGAAGTAATATTAATTTATTTTTAACCTGTTTGGAATATCAAAGTCTAAGAGCTCCTTACTGAACATACAACATCAAGCTTCTACCACATATATTTGCAGGTTTGTCTGTCCAGTGTTGAGGCATTTCACAAAAAGCCTCCATCACAGTGGCTTTTGTACTCCATTAGAAATGATTGGGTCACTATTGCTCAGGAGCTGCAAATGGAAGGATAATTATAGTCCGTTATCTATGATTTGTTGGGCTTGCTAAATGGAGCTGAGGGTTAGGGCAGGAAAAGCCCTTTTAATCTGCAGGCTGGGTTAATAGCCTGGATTTTTTATTTTTATTCTTTAATTCCTCAGAATGAGTCAAGTTTTGCTATTTTATTTTCCTGCAAGGGACAGTGTATTGTTCTATCTGATTGGGTGGGGATTCTTAAGGAAAAAAATGCCTCATTGAAGGGAAATGTGACAGAATCAAGTTCTTTTGCAGGGAGTAGATGTATCATTAGGTCCATCTCTGAGGAGTGAAGGAAGTAAAAATTTCCTCATTCTGAAGGGGAAAACTTGGCCCCAAAGGATCCCCTGACAAAGCTATCATTCATTACATGTGGAGGAAGGCTTTCTCACTCAGTAGAAGTGTTTGGCAGCCTGACCGATGTTCTTCTACTCTCACTTAAACATCTGAAAACTACATGGTCACATCCCAGCTAATCACTCCCATTCACTAAATTATAAGTGGGGAGTGTGGCTCCTTTCATCCTGAAGTGGGTCAGATGAATCACCTTATGGAGGTTCTTGCAGCAGCTGACTCAGAGATGCACATCCAAAATCAGTGAGAAGAATCCTTCCATGGTATCTCAGAGATACCCCTATGAAGTGTAATTCCTTTCTTGCTCCCATCTTTGCTCAAGGGAAGACTGGTAATTTCTTGCTAGCTCTTAGCAATAGCAAATCATGCTAGACTTTAAATTTTCTGAAAAGTCCAAACCTGCTGTGGTGCCCCCCACATCTTCCTCACCTACATCTTCTCATAGAATCATGGAATAGTTTGGGTTGGAAAGGACCTTCAAAGGTCACCTAGTGCCACCCGTGCCATGAGCAGAGATGTCTTCACCCAGATCAGGTTTCCTGTCTTCATGGATGGGGCATCCACCACCTCTTTGGACAGCCTGTTGCACCCTCATTGTAAAACATTTCTTCCTCACGTCTAACCTGAATCTTTCCTCTTCTAGTTTAAAACCATTACTCCTTTTCCTGCCATAACCACCCTCCTAAATAGTCTGTCCCCATCCTTCTCATAGGCTTATTTTAAGCACTGAAAGGCCACAATAGGGTCTCCACAGAGCCTTCTCTTCTCCAGGCTGAACACCCCAACTCAATCAACCTGTTTCATCTTCCCTTTATCCACCCAATGGCAGTCTCAGCCTGTCCCTTGCAGGAGAATTCGTGTCATCATGCCACGTGTCTCAGGTGACACCCTATTTGTTAGTTTATATATATATTTTTTCTTAATTATTCAATTATTTTAGATCTCAGAGGCTTCGATGGCTTATCGACACTTTCTGTCTTCAGCGTACGTCCATTTACTAAGAGGGATTTGTCAACTGAAGCTTGTATGTAATTTTGTGAACAGGTGGGGACACATCAACACAGAGGCACATGTAGGATGGCTGCATGATTTTCTGTAGGTAGATTCAAGCTTGCTCTGCCTGTTCTCTGAGCCAGCCAGAAGCTCTGCAGCGCTCCAGGCTTCATCTGATATACCCAACTTTGAAAAGCTACACTGTACGCTGCTAGAAGATGGAGATGAATGCTGACCAGGCCTCATTAGCTTAGGGTTGGCACCTTCCTAAATATATTTGGGCCAGCTTGGAGCACTTGACATGCTTAGAATTAGGTGACCTAAAAGCCAGTTTTTCACTACAAATCAATACCTCAATGCTTTCTTAGTATAATGCATCCGCCCTCTGTCCTAAACTAAATCCCACAGTCAGTTGATACATGGATTTAAATAACACCTTCCTCCTTAACTGTGGCCTTTAAAAATATTTACTGAAATCCAAACCATGAAAGAAAAAATACCACAAACCTCTCAGAACACATTGATATGTAGGCTGAAATTAAATTTGTAGTAGTAAGAGATACACTTCTTCACAGCAGAACCAAATGGTATGTATTTGGAAAGGGAGTTTAAAATAGCTAATATGTTCTCAATTATTAATTCCTTTTCCTGGAATGGTAAGGCTTTATTAAATCATAACATTTCTGTTTCTGCTCTTACTGTCACTTTTTTTGAAGTAAGTTTATAAAAGTGGGGTTTTTTAAAATATTTTTTTAATTTCTAGCAAAAATATAAAATGGCACATTCCATGTGATAAGTAAAAAATATTTCTTTTTAAAAAACTATTTTTGTAATAATGGTATTTATATACATGTCTAAATTATTAAATTGCTGTAACTAGTACCAAAAGTAAAATATAAGCTTGGGCTTAGTACATTCCTAAGACGTTGGACAAACAAAAGAACTTTCTCTCTTTGAGTTGGCCTAGAAACCAATTATATAAAGAAGGCAGCACAAGTACATTTTATAAAGGCCCAAGTTAAAGTTAGTAAAGTTACTCATTTCCTGTGCTTTAGAGAGCTGGATCTTTGGATTCCTTCCAGGAGTTTTGTGCTCGAACTTAAGATGCAGAGATGAGAGAGCATCAGAAATACCACAGATGCTCAAGCTCCTCATGACTAAGGCTGCGAATATGTCACAGCTGTCACTGGAGCCTTGGATTGTACAATCCACGCTCATTCATTTGAGTTGCCTGGAGTTTGACAGCTTGGATGGTGTTTTTGTGTTAGTAAATGGGTTAGTTAGCTGAGATGATTATGTACAGTGGGCGAACAGCTGGAACAAACTTCATTAGATAATAGTGCTTGATGACTGCAGAAGAGAGCAGCATGAAAAACCATCATTAGACCTGTTGAAGTTTCTTCTCTGCAACATCCAAGTCTCTGGACACTGCTCTATATTTTCTAGCTTTTTTTTTTTTTTCGGACTTGTTATTTGTACTACGGCTGAATGCAGTAATGATGGTCATAGAAAAGAGCCTTCAGAGACTAACAAATTCTGCATATTATTTAGAATAAACAAATGTCACAGTATTTTTGGTTCCCCCACCAAGTGTACAACTGACAGATTTTCATCTCTATTATTCAACTCATTCCCTTTCCTCTGTATAGAAGACTTGTAGGTGTCTTTCGATAAAATAGTTTCCATTGTGCTTACTAGAAATGGGATTCAGCTCACAGATTAAGACACCTAAAGATAGGTGTGTATTTTGAGGTGCCTACCTGTATCTAAGTATATAAGCTCCTGATATAGTCAAAGGAGTTTTAGGACACAGTTTGGTCACCTAAATGTGGTCGTTAAGTGCCATCTGAGATCTAACAGAGTATCTAACATTCACTAGGGATCTGTAGGTGCAATGCTTATGTCCACCACATCGTCGACACTCTGTATGAGGGCTGGTAAGATATCCTGGGGTATTGGTGACACCAAACACCAGTGTTTGGGCTACTGATTGTGGCCCCAGGCAAATGCCCAGTAAATGTAGATAAATATGGGTATCTACTATAGAGTGAGCTCTGTAACTCTTTAGCCTGAAAAGTCTTCAATAAATACCACTGAGATGGTTTAATCTGCAGTCTGAACCCTGTCCTGCATTTCTGATCCCTCCTGGTGGTTTAAAATGAGACTGATCAAACATTGGCCTCAGTGTCTTATCACACAAAGAGTTCAGTTATTTTTTCATATACTCTCACGCAGGGGTTGAAAATATCCATTAGCATTGTTGTCTTGGGATATCACAGTTAAAATACTGGAGCACAAATGAATTACTACGTTGTAGGTGTATCTACTTATCTCCAGATCATTCCTGGAATTGTTTTCCATGAGACAACCTTGAGATTTAATTCGCCTTTCTCCAGATTCAGCTACCACTGGTCATCCTGTGACTGAATAATCCAGAGGGTGTTTTTCTCCCTATAACATTTACAGCAGAAGCGTTCCCACCTTCTGGTTTATCCTTCAGTATGTTGCCTTGTACAGCTCACTAGTCCATGTTGGCTCTGTGCTGTTCCCTTAGCCGTTGTTCCTTCATCCGTGCATCATCACTGCCTTAATTTCAAGCAGAGGAAAAGGTCAATCCACGGCAGATGTGCTGGGGTCATACCTATGATCTTGCTTTGCTTTCCTTAGGACAGTCTGACTGAATATTATCACTTTACGCTGACACTTCTGGATGTCCAAGACACAGGTCTTTTTTTTCCCAGCTTTCTTTCCTCTGTTACTTCCAGATTCTTTGACTATTTGGGATTCAGCAGCTTCAGTCTGAAATTTTTCATTGTGACTTCTTTTTTCAGCTTCCTTGAAATAAGTTCCCTGAAGTTTTCGCATTTTTGGTGCAAAAACACCTTTCCATCCAAGTTCCCAGTCTCCTTAGTGCTGTTGTCTTTGCTGTCATCTGGTTGTTTAAGTTTCTCTCAGCTCTCCTCTTTGCAATGAATGACAGCTACGCACCTACTTTGATGAAGGTTTGTGTTGTCTTTTTTAAAATTTTATTTCATTTCTTTTATTTTTTCTGGCATGTTCTCTAGCTCCAGAAAACATAGAGCTGGGTCCGAGGTGATCAAAGTAAAACATGACCTATTTAAAACACAACTCTTTAAAGCACCACGCTTTAGTACTATTCCAATAGGCCAAGCTTCTTTAAGTTCTTTTGCAGAACTATATGTGCATCAGTTTGGAAAAATGCTGATGTATCTCCCTGAAAAAAATATTTCTCAGCTTTTCAAGGACCATTTTATCTGTAGCTTCCTGATCTGGCAAAACAAGCCTCATATCTTCCTAGCAGAAACAATAAAAGGTTCTCCAAACTAAGGGTGTCCCTTTTGACACTATTGTCTTGTTTTTTTTCCTTCTGATAGCCCATTAAATTGACCTCTTGTTTTCCTTCCCACTGTCTCTACTGCATTAGAATAACAAGGGCATAATTTATTTACTCTACTATTCTTGAAGTGCTTCTGAAACAAACCTCAATAAGTAGATTATGTATATTTTGTAGCATTTTCATGTACATCACTACTGCATTATGCGGTACAATGGATGGATCCATTGTCAAATCTATTCACAGCCACAGAAAGTTTAGTGTGTAAAATGTCATTAAAAATATGCGTATGAAAGCAACAATGTGGTAGCTCAACCACACAGCTTAGATCAGATAATTTGTAACACATGACTATTTTCTTAAAAGGTGAAAAGGAAGCTCACATGAACATTAACTTTCCATCCATTTGTTCGATGACTGGAGAAACTCTTACCTGATATTCTGCTTAATGAACAGACAATTTCATACTGCATGTCATATATCAAAATGTTAAAATTTCAAAATGCTTTCATTTAAATCAGAGGTTGTTTGAATTTTCACACAATCATATGTAATGTTACATTTTTTTCCCTTTCACTTCTCTTAAATATACTTCCTCTAAACATACAACATTTTTGTGTTTGCAGATTTCTGGATGGGACTTAATGGTTGTTTACTATATGTTGTCTTTATAGGCTGTGGAGTTTGATATCCTTTCACC